>NC_135080.1:6367500-6668000 GCF_051107435.1 Chaetodon auriga
GCTGCAGCACCAACCCTCAGTGTTGCTACAGTAAAGTAAAGCTCTGCTATCAGTAACTGAGTTATCAGTAACAGATCTCTGATGTGGCTGGACATCATAGCACCGCTTCAGTGTAATGACCTTTCTCCTGCATCCTTTTGCACTTAAGAGGTTCATGTTTCGATCAGGCTTGTGGACATTTGCCAGTGCCTGATTGCTAAGCAGCAGTGTTTTGACATTCCTAGAAATCTCTTGAAGTACTATAAGTCTGATAGTCCAGGCTCAGATTCAGCTTTCGTTGGATGTGTTTGGCACCAGACCAACCAATTAACCTCCCTAAACGGCAGGCTGGATTGTTTGAAATCCTTTTCGTCACATTTAGACCCCCTGTGGTTTCTATCAGGGAACAACGAGTAAGAAGTGATGCCTAGTATGGATGTGTGTGTGCATGCAGGGTACTACTGCACGGAAGCAAGGAGTTCAAGGTGTAGTGTCTGAGCTATGGCCGCATAATTTCGTTTTCTCTTTAATATTGCTTGAACTCCCTTTTAAAGCTATGGACATGTAAATGTATTTCTGCCATTTTCCCCCTCGGTGGCCCCTCTCTTTCAGGTTTATGGAACACATTATGGTCTAATTGCTTTGATTTGGATCCCGCTTGTAAAACCAAACCTTGTGGTGGTGCTCTTTACACCATCTCCTCACTTCAAAGGAAAACCTTCTATCCCTCCCAACCCCCCTATTTACAGTTGTGGCTAGGTGAGCAGGAAGAAGCGGTTCCCTTCAGACCCATCTCCTCTGATGTAGGCACTAAATTGCAATTATTCATGATGGACGGGTCAGAAAAGCCTTTCCTTCCTCACAAAACTCAGTTCACCTCCACTCTATTGTTGTCTTTCATGCAAGTAACATGAATGTATGTGTTCTCCTAAGTGTCTCTCTCTCTCTCTCTCTCTCTCTCTCTCTCTCTCTCTCTCTCTCTCTCTCTCTCTCTGTGTGTGTGTGTGTGTGTGTGTGTGTGTGTGTGTGTGTGTGTGTGTGTGTGTGTGTGTGCGTGTGTGCGTATGCATGCTGTGGTGGTCTTGTGATTTTACCACATAAAACAACTTGTGTTCTGGGTCTCTTGGGGGTTGATCCTTTGACATAGAATAGATTAAATGGTAGAAGAGTGTATGCTCCGTGTGCTGCAATGGGCAAGTGAGCAAGCAGTACAACAGCCAGGTAATGCTAGTGTAATGCATTCCCACCACACCTCTGTTGCGACTCTGAATATATGGCCAATAGCTACACTGCAGCTCTGAATGAGCCTTTAAATGTTGCCTTGTAATTTGCTGCAAGCCTTGTGGCTTGTGTTACAGTTCAGTGTTGGGTAATTCACACAATACTAGCAGAGCTGCTTAAGGAAAGGTGAAATACTGTGCTTGTTTGTGTCACTGTTATTGCAGATGAAATGTCGAAACCCAGTCATGTATTTTCAGTCATAAAAAGCTGTTGTTACTTCCTCTTCTAATGCAGTTTTCCTGAAACTTGCAGGCTCCCACTATTCCAAAATCTATCAGAAACAGCCTGCAGAAACGATCTGCTGGCTGGACTAACATACTAAATCATGTAGATAATATATTTCAGTTTTTAAATACATGGTTTTATCTTTCAAGTCCTCGTCAAATTAGATGAGGACTATTTTGGGACAGTTTGCGTAAGTTCTGTGCTTTTTTTAGCTCCCGATGCAGAGAAGACATGAAAGACAACTTATGTCACGAATGACAGGAAACTTTGTGCAGCTTTATCCTTAAATTAATTTCAGGCATAATGGAAGTAATTATAATACAACTGCAGCAGCAGTGACTCATGTTTGGATAAAGGGAATTATGCTCATTCTTCAACATGATGTACTCTATTAGTCAAAGCACTGATATGGCTCTTTTACCTGTTACATGCTTTTTATAAACTGTTTGAAACCGGGCAAACATAAAGTGGGAACAAAAAGCAAAATCAGTAAAATAAGTATGGAACATTTATTGGCGAGTGTAGATGGTCCATGGGCATTAATGTCAAAAAACTGCATTAGTTATTCTAAGTAGTGTACAGCAATATGAGCACTCTAAATTATAAATGCAATGCATTCACTCGATTATTGATTTGATTTGATCTATTGATTTAGAGGTGATGTAATGGGACTCTTTTGAATACTGGCCTCGGTTTGCACAAATTTTAGCCTTTCTTCTTAACCGAATTAGAGTCCTCTCTTTGTTCTTTTGGCTGTAGGATTGTTTTGTGCGGCCATTTATCTTCATTCAGAAAACAATTGCGGTGTAACCAGGATGCTTCCTGTCTCCATTGTTTTCCCCAGTTGTGTTCATTTGTCTCAGATATGAGCACTTTTTTCAGAGAACATATTATGTACAGTTGTACAAATCCAGAATATCTTATTTCCTGACACCCAATCATAGATTCATACAAGAAGAATAGAATCCAGTAATTTCTTACCATCTGTAGTAGTAAAATGTGCTCTGCTCTGTGGCATCCTTTGTAAACATTACTGTCAGAATCCAGTAGAGGGCACATTTTGCTAGTTGCTTGTCTCTTTCAAATCACTTTGTTTTTAAATGTACCATACACCCTGCTCTCTCTTACTCTGCTGTGACTGAACACAAAATAAGAGAGATATTGAACTCACATCACAGAAATGACTGGATGAAAGCATTGTTGAACACTTAAACCTACCAGTAGTTTTTTTTCATTTCCACATACTGCACAACTGATTGATTTTTCAGACTATTTCTGTTGTGTTTTTCAGTTTGTCTCTGCTGGGTCAGACCTATGATTTGAGCTGGAAGAATGAGCCATTTGGTATCTGTGTTAAGTAAGAAAAAGTAGAAAGAAAAGTAAACATTTGGCCTCACGGTTTGACTTACACCGTGTTCTTACACGCAGAGCCTTTCCTCAGACCCCACTTTAAAGGCCAGACTGTAAATCATCTGCGGTGTACCTGCATTTAAGTTAAAATATGAGAAGCATAGCGACTACCTTGGCCAGCTCTCTGTTAAACACACACCCAATTTATGACCACCATCATGGCAGTCCAGGGAGAAGAGCTCGGCATTGTGGCTGCACAGCAGAGGGAGTGTGTACAGCAGTCCCAGTCACAAAGGCCTTCAATGCTTGAAATTCAAAGATCCATTTTGAATGCCAAACTTTGAAATCCTCAGAATACATCTATTTTAAGCCTCTTGAACAAGCTGAGCATCTGGTTTCTTTTAGTATCGCTGTGTTGCTTTTCATAGAAGAGATATGTCACTTCGAGATCACGGTACTGAGAGTTCATGGCACCATTAGAGGAGGTTCACTGTGTGGGTTGCTGCTCTTCCCAGAACTGCAACAGCTTGCAAGGGCAGATGTATTAAATACCTTTCCGTACTGAGATTTTGATTTGTATCATGAATGTATGAATTGATTTATTGCTCTTTTGCTACATTTACAGCAAATAAGAATATCAGATCACAGCTTGTGTTACTCAAATGCATCTTTTCTTCAGAGATGTTTCTGCTTTTGTAAAAAGTGCCATGACTGCATTCGTGTAAACATAGTTTTGTAAATAGTAGTAAATCTTGACTATACTTCTTCCATCTGTATAGCTGTGTGTCATGGACAAAACTATCTTGATATAGCAGTACCTAAAGCAGCAATTTGGTGATTACAGATTTTCACAAAATCATCCTTAAAAAGACGCAAGAAAACCAATATTGTGTAATAAAATGTAGCACTTGTAATGAATACATTTGAGTATTAGTGGAGAGGTGACTATTCAGCACTGTAGTAAGGAATAGTGGAGAGTTTGAAAGCCTGTTGTGTTGACATACTTCCTCACAGCCTGTGTAATGTCACACATGAAAGACAACCTGCTGTTAAGAAGACAGAGCGCAGCAGATACACATCAGTAAAAAAAAGCTCTAGAGATGGTGCCAAAAAGACCTACTTGAATGGGAAGCAGTTTGTAATGTGGAACATGTCCAAAACATTTTTTTTTCTAGACTGAGGTATCCAACATGAGGTGAACTTGCATACTCACTACCCAGCAACTGCATACAGCCATTAATGTGTGTGAAGAAGGTGTCGCACTGCATGAGATTGCAGTGTTGGCAAATGGTGGTTACACCAGATACTGACTCAAAAAAAAAAAAAATATCTGTAGGACTCATAATGTGAAGTTCATGTTTTAGAATGACCTTTTATCAAAACCATATTACATAGAAACCTATGTAATAATGATGCTGTTTAATCTGCGTCTTGATATGCCACAGCTCTCAGGTGGATGGATTATCTTGCTTGAATCACAGCACAAGTGCCTGCATGGGAGCTTGAATCCTACTTCAGTTAGTACACAGTGATCTTCCATATACTGTAGACTTAACCATGTATAAGCTTAACACATAATTCTGAACAGTGATGAAGCAGTTTTACTGGAAGAATCGGATAATGAAAAAGTGATGGGCCTGTTTCATCCAAAGAGAAGTGAGAATTCATCCAAGCCACTCACTTCTCTTATGCCCCCTATGTTCATTTCTTGGGTATCATTGTTAGGTTTAGCAGGCTACAGGACCCAAAATGCCAAACTTAAGCAGAGAGGACTTGAGATCGGCAAGGTAGTTGCTTCTGTTCAGTCAATGTCAGTGATTTTCCAAACGTGAGGAAGGCTTGAAGAGGAGTAGTCCAGACGAGAGTTCATTCAGCCTTTTCCAAGGAGGCAGATAGACAGGGCATGGACAGAGACAGGTGAGGGCAAGGCACCTGACCACATACGAAAAGCAAGAGTCAGGAAGGCCAGCAAGCAGGCAAGGTAAACAGAGCAAAAATATACTTAGGCATAGTTTCAGGAGTCTCAGTCATTACCATGTAGCATAACAGACCATTAAACAAACACTGAGTGGAGAGCTGGTGCTTAGATACTGTGGAGGTACGTGAGTCTTGATTGAATGAGTGCAGCTGCGCTCAGGGGAGGAGGAGGCCGAGCCCAACCTGTCAGCCACGCCCTCCAGCAAAACTCACACCTGACAGACATGGGAGAGACAGACAGGAGACAGAGGGAGAGGGGACACACAAGGGAAAAGGAGGGGAAAATGTGGATCATGACCAGCTTCTCAGGGACAGAAACAACAGCTCTTACTGTAGAATAAATGACTTCTTTGTAGCTGTCCACTTATTTTCTTTAATTTTTTCCGCTTCCCTCTGATAAAACCCTTTATAAACCAAAGCAGCAGCATGATTCTCAGCCAATCAAATGATCAATGATTACTGATTTCTTTTCGTTTCCAGGAACATTTATCTTGAGAATGGCAAACAGCTCCATTTTCCACTGCGAACAGTCTCCTTTTCCAAGTCAGATCCTTCTGTCTGCATCATGGTCCAGAACTCCATTTACACATGTATCACATCATACTATTTCACCTCACATCGCAGTGGCAATAATGCCACTTGTTAGTGCTTGATTATATCCTTAGGACAGATCGGACAGTGACCACCTTCCTGCTGCAAACTAATCAGCTCCAAAAAATTACTTATTGATCCCAGGCCAGACCAAGGAGGGGGATTTAGTGGTGGGGTCAGTGGGAGGGCCTGTGTTGCCTGATTGCCAGGCAGCATTTCTGAATCATGAAAACACACACAAATACATACACATCCATGCATGTGTTGTGCCTGTTCACGTTTTACCCAAAATGAATCAATTGCAGCCCTAACATGTGCTTCTAATAAGCTTTCATTTCATAAAAACATCACAGATATGACAGTAACTGGATCTGGTTTCATATGGAATACTCCCTTGGCACAACATGTCTTCCCTTTAAAATACATAAATTGGAAATGGATTTTTTCATATATGCTGTGCATGACATTTAGCTCCGAAAAGTAATATGATGGGACTGGAATTGAAAAATCATCTCCAGCAGGAATGCTCACTGTATGATCCTTTTGAGTTTTGTAATAGCTCACTGTGGGAGTTCAGACATGTATTGAAGTGCTGAAGGGTTTTTATATCAAGTCTGAACAACATTTATTTCTATGCTGCATTTTATTGATGTTACATAGTAAATGCGTTATCATATGCAGTTAGAGCTCACCAATATACTTTTCAGGTACAGCTTCGCACACACTGTTTGACCAAACCATGGTCTGCATGTTTTCCCTGTACTGTTCCCATGGCATGCCAGCTCTCATTCCAGACAGCATTGATCGGATCTTTTAGAGATGAATGGATTAATTACAGGCAGTGAGAGGAGACGAAATACAGTCTGGCGTGGGGACGAATGGAATTGAGGGCTGGGATTGAGAAAGCCATTAAGGCAAATTGAGGGCATTAATGACTGTAACACTGCCAGGGGGCCCCAGTGGCCCACCCTTTTCCCTGGCACCGTGGCTGTGTAATGGCTTCCTCAGCTGCTCTCTTCTGGCATTGGCTGAGCAGTGGCAGTGTGGCTGACAAGATGTTCTTTTCCACACCTCTGAGACTTCATGAGGTCTCAAAGAGGCCGCTGTCAGAAACCACAAGAACCACCTGCACCACACTGGAGATGCAGTGCAGGTTGTGATTACTAATTACAGTATATTTAACCACGGACACTGATGATTAATACTGTTTATGAAAACACTATACAAATACCATCATTTATGAGAAATACAGTGATGTTGTGTGGCTTATTCATTTCTGTCTGATAGAGTGGGCAAATAGATCATGTAAAGGAATACAGCAAACTCCACAAAATGTAAAGCCCATGCCTTGCAGTGTATCATGAAGCACAGAAGACTTCAATAAATTATGAATAGCAAAAGGAAATATGGGCCTTGTGTATCTTATTAAACAACATGAAATATGAATAACAATCAATTATGGTGCGCTTATAGACTTAACACACCACCACTGTAACATGGACATAAGTCTCTTCATAGTCATGTGTGTGATTTATAATTCACAATTCACCCACACTGATATCATATAGTTGCATCTGAGTATGCATTATGCCACCAGTGAATGTTCTGCACACGTCATTGATGTAAGAATCAATAATAATAATTAATATTAATAATAATAGCTCTGTGCTCCTCTTTGTTCTTCTCTTGTAAGTTTGTTTCACCCTTCTCAATGTCTAGGCCGTTTAAATCTAATCTAGCTGAACACATTACTCTGCTCACACAGCCCCCAGCTGAATGTAGCAACTCATAAAATCCCAATATTTCAGCCATATTGATTCCTCTGGTAAAATTGGTCTGAGCTATGAATGTGCTGCAGCACTGTACACTGAAATGTTTTGCAGCCGTGGGGGAAAAGAATGAGGGTGACCTTGAATGTTTTTTTCCCCCCTCTCTTACTTTCATATCAGTTTTTTTCATTCTCCCTTTTAGCACTGTTTCATGGTCTTTCTGATATCCTCATGCACGCTGACCTACGGCACAGTATTCACATTCTCTTAACCTGAATTACACTCTCTATTCAATCCTTCTCAAAAGAGAAAAATATTTGGATTTGTTCCTAACTTTGATCGAGGAAACGACATGAAGCAGTTCTTGTTTGATCTCTGGTTCAGATCATTTATTTGATGGTTTCTCTGCTTCCTTTCATCTTTTTAGCTCCTTCAGCAAGAGTTCACTCAGATGGAAAGTACGTTATGTGCTTGTACGTGATCCCTGACCAGGATTTCAATAGTACGCTGCTGCATTTCTCTTACAGCACACTGACTATACACTACGCTTTGGTGATATGGAATGTAGCATGCAGAGACAGCCTCTCATAATGGAATAACCTTACAATAGTTTTAGCTTCACTTGCACTTTATCCCCCTCTTCACTTCATGAGTAGAGACAACTGCTACAGCTGGCTGTTTACTTTTTACAGACATCAATGAACTTTATTAGCACCACAGCTGTGGTTTACAGCCAGCACAAGGCATGGGAATCATTAGGATTATATTGATACCGCTGTCAATACATGTTTTCTTTCATGGGATACTGCTAGCTGTTCATGCAGAGAGAGAAAGAATTAGTGTGTTAGATCTAGACTATGACTGTCTAGTTTGCGCATGATTGTGTCACCATTGTAATAAACATACACGTAGTTTTAGCTGTGTTATCTTTAGCTTTGCTTTACAGTTAGCCTGATCTGCAGAGCCTTTTAGCCTGTCACCTTTAACTGCAGTCCACATAATATAAAGACACACTCATCATTACTGTAGAGATACAGGCCGCAGTTTAATTCTGAGAAAACCGAAGCTTTAACATTCTGACTGAAAAATATCTGGCAGCAATTAAGGCCTGATCTTCAGCCTAATTAGTACTGATAGGTGTCATGCAAAGCATGTGCATGTGTATGCATGTATGAGTGGCAGGTGCATTCCTTCATTATGTCCATGTCACATTGTAACCTCCGTGCTGATGGCTGTTTTTCTCTCTATGCATTGTTTGTCAAGTCAACCACTCAGTGCATTTCAGTTGCAGAGTGCCCACAGGTTTGACAGTCTAAGTGGACGTAGCAGCGATACAAAGTGTTCCTCCAACTTTTTTCTGGCCACAATACTTGATTGTGATTTGGGAAAAAAGAAAAGTCCGACCAATTGTAGCGGTGCACTAGCGGTCAGAGTTATAAGTCTAATGTTGAACTGTAATAAAGCAAAGGGGTGAGACCCAAACTCAGTAGAGACTGATTGAAGGAAGTAGGAAATTGCGTGCCAGGATCTTCAGCAGCAGGTCCATTGTGGTGAAATTCTGCAGCCCCAGAAAAAAGTTCCACCTGATGGAAATAAATTGGCTGGGGGAGTCAGTGCTGAGCGGGAGTCTCTAAAGGCAGACCCAGCTTCTAAATGGCTCAATTTAGCTTTTGTGGGAGCCAGGAACCAGAGCAGGTCACTGCCCCACAACCCGCCACAGTGGAAATCAATAGGTAGTTTCAGAACAAGGGGCCTTATTAAAACAGGTCCTTCTCTGTGAGGTGTTTGGATGACACTGTCTCACAGAAATCATTAAGCTCAGCTCAAACTGCTCACCACGTTTAAATTGTTGCAATCCCTTTTGACCCACACATCCTCTCTTGTTTTCTCTTATGTCCTCTTCTTGATCCTGAAGATAGTGGGAGTACAATTACAATCTGCTGTAATTGTGGCATACCAGAGACTGTATAGACACTTCCAGTTTATAGCTAGCACACAATGTTGAGCACAAAATAAATTCCCCAAATACAGCCGCAATAAATATCAACAAAAAAGGATAAAAAGGGAGGAAAAACAATATGAATGGGTTCAGTTACAATGCCACAGGTAATGCTTCGAATAAAGTTTATTTTGATGCTCCTTATCTAACAACTTGTACATCTTTTTGTGTTTAAAGTTAGCAAATATAGATGTTTTCTATCACCTGCTCTCTCCCTCTTCTATCTTTGTCTCTCTTTCATTGTAAAGGTAACAACCTCATGCTTTCAGAGCAGAGATGACCTTTTCCATTTTATGTGTCAGGCAGTAATGGCACACAGTAAAGTCTCAAGGCCAGCAGCACTGCACAGCAGTGTAGTAAAATCCAAATAATGTTCTTGACCCAAGGCCACATGCCCACACACTCATTCTGTTTACTTCATCGAGGGCTGTAACACCAGCCACAGCAACAACGGAAACACCCTGAACATGGCGAATGAGTCTTCAAGCAGCTAATTTCTGTCTTGATCATTTTTAAATGTAGGTTATTTGAGTCCCAGTGCAGAGCTTTTTCTCTCCCATGTGACTGCATCTGCATTGTGATTTTGTTTGTTTGGTTTTACTTCCATTCTCAATTTAGAATATAATTCACTCCTGCAGGGAGTGCATTTATAATTTACGGTTGTGTATTGTAACATGGTTGCATGTTCTCGCTTCTGTTTTGTTTTGTGTTAACTGTAAATCAAAACAAGGAAAGAGGACGCATCAAAGTGCCAAGCTAGCGCATTAAATTAACCCAAACACAAATATATGCAATGACAAATACGAGCACGAACACATGCAAATACACAACTACATACAAAAATATAGTCTCTACATTGATTTGTGTACTACATCCATACACGCTGTCTACTGTTCTTTTTGCCTCTGTGTGGCAGAACAGCCAAAGCAGGTCTCCTAGCATCACTGCAAGAAACTGTTTCCATCAGCTTTTACTGCATCACGTCTTTATGGATGATTGTGTCTGCTGTCTGTTTCAAATCCGTGTTGATACAGTATGTACAAATGCAAAATGCACATGAAAACAGTTTGATAGATACGTGCTTATATTGAATAACAGCCTGAATACCAAAGATAAATATGCATGCAAAATGCACTTGGTTTTTGATTAAATCAAGTATCTGAAAACTCGGCCTCTGGGGGGAAATGGACAGGGAACTTGAAGGGGGGGATCATGATGGTGAAAGAGGAGTAGCTTTGATGCAGCTGCTAATCAGTAACCAACCACCTGCCAAACGTAAATTTGAAATCATTCAACTTTTATGATGCCAAAAAATCAGCAGGCAGTTCGGAAGTGCTTGGACCATCGCAGTCGAGACTCAGTGTGGGTCAACACTGTGAAGGGAGGGGGAGGTTGTTACTCAGAGAGGCACATAGAGATGGTGCCAGAAACCAAATGGTGCTGAGTCTGGTTAATGTTGTAACAACAGAGAGTTATCCAGAGGAATCAGCATCTAATTTTATTCGCCCAGATGTGGCCTTCTTGTAGTTTCGTGGTAAAACCAGATGTCTGTTTTCTACTCTTTCTGTAGCGGTAATTTACTTTGCACTGCTAGCACAATTGAGACCCACTAACCCATTTTTATTAATTACTGAAGAAAATAATTTATGCATATATAACATCATGTTCTGAACAGATTCAACCTACACTTGTTGGACACTTTAAACTAAGCAGTCAGATACAAAAACTGTGCATAAACAATGGCAGATGCACTGCTCTGGCTTAAACACATTCTGCTGCTGTGATGCGATGTGAGAAATCATCTCAGGTTCTTACAGCTGATGGAAATGTGAATATACACACAACTAGTAAAATGTAGATTCAGTCACTGTAGTAAGCAGAACAAATGTTTGAGGCAGAATTTGTAATGTGTCTGGAATAAAAGAGAGAGCGAACATCTAGTGTCTGTTGTTACAGCTTAGAACTGAATAAAGAGCTATTCTTGGAGAAGGAGACAGTATGATACAGCGTGGCTTGAAAGTAAGCCAGATTAGACAACAAAGGCAACGGAAAACAGTAATTTAGTGCTGCATTAAAACAGATTATGGAATGCGCAAAAATGCTCTTTGATGATTGCTTACAACTTTGATGTTTACCAGCTTCAGTGAATGTACGATGTACAGTATCTGAGAAAAATATCATCTTTGATGGATGGTAGGTTTAAGCAGAACCGCAGTCTCGCTAAGCTTCCCATTGTTTGGCCTCATTCTTTCACCTTTTACTGCGCTCTGCCGCACAAATAAATGAGCGGAAAACACAGCGTTACCTTTCCTTTGTGCAAACCTAGTATGTAAATGAGGAGTTTGACTAATGGAGTTTGTTTTGTTTTCCAATTAGACATCCCATTGCTGCTTAAAACACCCAAAGTTTTGCAGTACCAGTCAGCATACGTTGTGTAACATGTTTAGAGTTGTTTGCAATATTTGAAATAGAATAAAACACCATAAATAAAGTGAAATTATGATTAAGATGCCATGTAACCATAAAGCATTTTAAGTACCAATGCCGCATTTTTGTATTGATGACATCATGGATTTATAGGCTCCTCTTTGAACAGCCTTTGTGTATTCATAGCTTTCAGGTCTGTTTGGCTTAATGTCCCAGTGCTGCCAGCAGTATTTGTGGCACGGTGTGAAAGCTGACTTCTTCGGTGCTCAGACTCGGCCTGTAATGGCTCTGTTGGGACAGCGTGAAAGTGCTTCTTCAGCGCTCATTAATGGAGCAAATTGAACAGGTCTCCCGGCCTACCTCTATAATGAGGGCCCCCTCTTCTCTGCCCCCCACTCCCACCATCATCCTGCAGTCTATTGTTCACCTACAGTTAGGGTCAGAGCTGCCGAGCAGTAATTGTATCACTCTGACCCTCTTTTGGTTTTTATTTTGTCACAGGGACCTGCTCTTTATTGGGTGCAGGCCATCCCTCAGGTTGTAAAAGCCACGGTGCCCCTCCTCCAGTACCTAGGGACAGGGGTGCTGCCTGCCTGCCTGCCTGCCTGCCTGCCTGCCAGCGATCAATATGCCACTGTCGTTAACTGGATTTGTTGCTGTGGCGCTTGCTTATGAGGCAGCAATTAGAGTGTGAAGTGGCAAGGCCAGGGTATGAGGCTGTGGCCGAGCGAGGCTCAGCCCTGGGGGGTGGATGGAAATGTCAGGGGCACAAGCCCGGTTTCATTAGGGCCTGAAGAGACTATGATGATCCATACTGTCTGTGTAATTCATTTGGCCGAAGGGGGTTAGAATTATTTGTGGGAGACAGTTAGCAAACACAGAAAGAGGTCACAGGTTAGGAGTGGCTGTGGAAACTTGCTTGCTGTGAAATCCACTTACACCCTGTGGAATCCACTTACATACCTCCATTGTTTTATTACCGGATCAGTGGTCGAGGGGAGCTTAGCCTGAATGATACAGCTGAGCTGCAGCCTCTTGTCATGCAGCAACTCATTTGTCATTTACAAATCAATCAATCCATCAGTTAGGTGTTCAACATACAGTCTGTCCTGAATGTTTTGTGGTTACACATTTTGCCAGTCCTGACTTAAACGTCAGCACCTGCTGCTTGTAGGCCTGTTTTGTGTTTCTGTTAGTGTGTGCGTGAGTTCATACCTAAAAATAATTACAGGCTTGGACGGTCACTTCCAGCGTCATCTGTGTCAGACCATCACTCAGCTCAGATTGGTGACATTGAGACATTTTTGGCGGTTGGGGTGCCTGAGGGCCCCCAAGTGTCTCACCCCAAAAAGGGTCATGGTGTCCCTGATCGAGCATGGGGAAGGGGTGCCCTAATGTGTCATTTGGGACTGACTCTGACCTAAGGCTCTAAATCACTTTCCATTTTGGGGGACAATTAAGTTTGAACCTCTGATGTGCACTGCCCTCAATTGATTTCTGTCGATAGCACTCAGCATGCAGGGGCGGGGCTGTCTGTTTAAGTGGAATACCCCTCAGTTTTAAAGTCGATGTCTTTTATTCAAGGCGGTGGTCATGGCCAGTCCAAAAGGCATTGATAAATGAGAGACTAGACATCTAAAATTCCCATTTGTCAATTCATAACAGTGTATGGTCAAGCTGCTTTGGTAAACTTGCTTGTACTTATGGGATCAAATGAGCTTGCTGCTACAGTGTGACTATTCTTCATTTACAACCACAGCAAGTCATCCTGGGTAGTGTCACAGTGCTTCATGGAGCTCTACATAACACCATCGCACACTAAAGCCTGCAACAAATTTCAGTTTCTGGCAATAGAGGACAACAGATGTTCAAACTGTCCCAGGCCACAGACTTACCAAATCCAAATATTGAAATTAATGTCTCTCCCCTTCCTCACACCTGAGTGGAAGTGAGGAATAAAGCAGACAATTGAAAGGCCGCAAGGGGGTAATATTGTTTTTCTAGTCATGATTACAGCCAGTTTACAGTGTACAGAGGGGACAGGGCGATTGAAAAGGTTTAAGTAGGGATGAGATAAGTGGTGAGAGGAGCAGCTCTGGGCTCTGTTCCAAAAGTGAGTGCATAGTTGAGAGTATAATGGGGTTCATATTTAGAGTTTAATCTTGACTGTGGAAAAAAAAAAAGAAACAGCTTTTTAGCAGATTAAAGCAGAGTTTTATTTGTATAAACTGTTTGTACACATTCATATTCCCAGAAAATGGGGTTTTGTTCCAATAGCTACATTATAATGTTCAGTGTTAAAGTTTACACTCCATCACACTGAGTTCAGAGTGAAACTGTATTAAACATAATGCTGTATTGGATATATCTGATTATTTGTAAGAGAGAGACACATTGTTTGTACATTAGTACATACAAATTGTTGTACAAAGTCTGATGACAGTGCTGTTGAAGGAATCAAAGTGGAGAGTTGGAAAACTTTGCCCCTTTTTTTACTTCCTGATACTTGAATCTATCTAAGATTGCAGCCCAGAATCTTGCTATCATCCAAGTCCTCCATCACAGTCCTCACGGCTGTCCGCTGCAGTCTAAAGTATGTACAGGAGAATTCAATTCAGTTCGAGACTTTTCCATGACTGAGTGAGCTGCTGCTCTGCAAACCACGTATTTTCCATCTGCGATCTATAGAGGGCAGGCAGAAAAGAATGAGCACCTGTAAAAGGCGAAGCTATCCGATATCTAATGTAATGCAGTACAAAAACACGGCTTTTAACACAGAGATACTACCTTTGTGAAACTTGCAGTATAATGTGATTTCCACTGTACATTTGCTAACTGCTGACACAGAAAATAAATCACATGACTTCCAACAATTGAATAGTTTAGCAATCCCTAAATACTGTTTATTGATCGCATGCCACCACTACAGAAGGAGGTTTAATTAAACTCTTATTTCATGCTCACACCCACTCTGCCTCCTCTAACAAAGAATAAGAAATATTTACCGCAGCTAATACGAGGAGATATTCTCAGTGATATTAAACAGGAATATCTGCTACGCATTCAGTAAAAACCCATTTTGGTAACAGAGAAATTCATATTTATAGTATAGGCTACAATAATATACTGTAGAGGACGTGAGAGCAGTAATGCAGATGCAATAAAACACAGTATGTCAACACAACCAGTCATGGATTGTGCATGATATGCTAGCTTGAGGCAAAGTGCTACTACCAGCTGATCTGAAAACCTTTCCAAATCTCATTCTCCTCTCATTAAAAACCCATTTATTTAGTTAAATTTGCCAGTGGAAATAAACTTTAGAATGGGACATATTCAGTGCATATGTCTTTTACAAGGATTAAATCATGTGAGAAACTCACCGGTTAACAGTGTTATATATAATAATGATTAATGATGGTATTTAGAATTAGTTAGATATTTCAATGGGCTGTGCTTCCCTTCTTGTAAAGTTTTATTCTCCTCAACAAGACTTGTAAATTCTTGTGCCATGATTGAGGATGCTCATGCCAAGTCTGGGGGAGACTTGATGGTTCTTTGCAATAATGTTCTTAATGAGGGCGAAGGAAATTACTATGAATAAATGATGCTGATGGCTTAAATAAACCCATTTGTTTGGGTTACTTTGGTGTTTATGAGACCAGCTGTGCCATTTCAGGATTTCCTGTGGGGGTAATGAAAATACATAACTTCCCATTTTAACGCAGACCATTGTATATAGAAGATTGACACAGTCGGTCTCTCATGCCAAATATGAAACCAGTCCTCTCACTCTTTATGGTCTGGTCAGTTGTGCAGGACCAAGGGATTTACAAACCAGAGGCTCAGAGCCTTGCTAATGATGTCTGTAGCTGTGGGTCTGAGGAGGAGGACTGGAGAGAGGAAGGACAATGTCTTAACTGATAATGAGGTTGGAGAGATACTTGAGAAGCTCTTGTCCTCCCTTCCCGTCGTTCCCTCCCGTCTGACTCGTCACAGCTCAAGTATTCACTTCTCACTCATTAGCGGCTGCTGCCCATCGTTCACTGGAGCAAACTGTTTACCCTGCCCTGTCATGACAATGACTAGCACCCTGTTATCAAGGTCTACCCTAGATGGGGGATGACAGCTGAGATGAGTTTCCACAGAGGCAGATTAAGCGGCTGTGTTCAGGAAAAAAGCAGGGCAGCTAATTAGCTACAGTTCTCAGGACCCTGGGAGTGGGCTGTTTTTCACCTAGACAGGGAAATACCATTAATGACAGGAATGTGGTAGAAGGAAAAGGGCTGGAATACCTAATAAGAGTGGGAGGATGACATAAAATGGAAAAATGGAAGGAGGAGACAGATCATCCTTGAAAGTTTGCTTTGGATTCCCAGCAACTGAACTCTTAGTGTACTTTATAAATTCTCTTTTGACATTTGTGAGTTTCTTCGTAGTGTCTTTGAAATAGCCTTTTCAGGGGAAAATAGATGAAACCACTGGCGAGGCTAAATATAAAAGTTCATCTGCTGTAGGAATTTTTGTGTCATTGCATTGATAAGTTGTTGCACAGTATTTTCTTTGCTGCAGCATCATCGTATTTCATTTTGCAGTATGGTTGGCTAAAGAAGAAAATATGAAAATCCCTGAAATCCTTCTCAACTGTCTCTTATTATGAGCTGTGGGATCTTATGTGAACGCACTTTTTTTTCTCCTCTTTTTTTTTTTGAGTTTTGGTTATTTGACAAGTGGGTGGGGCTCAGTTGGAAAAAGGTGATGTCATATATTTGCTCCAATCAGAGTTAAGCAACATTGTGATCAACATGTTAAGTGTTCTGGGGTCATTCCATTATGTTGCCATGAAACTGCACCCACAGAAACTGATAGGCTGTGTTTTATCTAAGGAATGCTTGTTTTCCCGAATTTTGATTGCTGCTTATTTAGTCAACAAGAAACCAAGATTTCAGGGGCTGTAAGGTTTTTATCTAGAAATTAGAAACCCAGAAATTGCCTTGTAGTTGCTGCATGTTCACATAAATTGACAAACAAAATCACACACAGATTGCTAGTTTATTCACTACTTCACACAACATGAACGTGAGAGAGAGAACAAGAAATGACAGAGCTGAACTCAATGTGAAAAGCAAGAATTCCTATACAGTAATCCCCAGTTTTGCAACATTTGATAGGGTGCCTCTATCTCACTTCCTGTGCCTCTCACTTAGCGCAGAGGAAGACGGGGCGATGCATTACATACAGAGTTTATGTCCTGCTGATAGAAGCCTCTCTCCACGTCGAGCTCAGGTGTCATGTCCTCCGTACTTCCTCCGTCTGTCCAGCCTCCTCCTTAAGCCCCTCTGAGGGAGTATCAGAGAGTCCAGAATTTAACGTGTGACACTGACATCCATTAAATGTTTTATTGCTCTGAATGAATCCAGATCTGCTGTGTTACGTCTCCAAAAAACTTGGGTTCTTGTAAATGTCTCCCTGTTCCATGTATCATTTTAAAGCCACAAGCCTAAATAGCAAAAGCAGTCCTCATTTCTGAGACTCCGCCAGCACTCTGGGTGTACGCGTGTTCAGAGACTTTGCTGAGTCCTTACTCAGTAGCCATATAACCTTTTTGTAGCTGCGTGAATATAATTCGCTCCTGAGCGGAGTGATTTGCATTGTTGGACAATGCATCATCGTGAGGGGTTTGTCACTTTTTCAGCGTAATGTGATATTGGGTTGTGTGTATTAAAGAGTGGAGAGGAGGGAAACAGAGATATCTAATAGATCTATGGACTCTGTGTCAAGCTGGAACTGAATCTGTGAAACTTGCTAAGTAAGAAAGTAATATTTCAGCAAATGTTAACGCGCATGTAGTGATGTGTTTATGAGTTATGAGTGTGCTGCACTGTGTGTGTGTGTGTGTGTGTGTGTGTGTGTGTGTGTGTGTTTGTGGCTGTCACTGCTTTGTATAGAAATGATTGTGTCAGGGTGTATGCCTATGTGGGTGTTATTGCCGAGGATAGTGCGCAGCAGAGCACAGCTTAATATCTATGTTTGACATAGAGGCCCATTAATAAGGGCCTGATCCGAGTCCAGTGACAGGACTGCTGACAGAGGAGGATCATGGGGAAGAATCATACCCTGCTGAGGGAGCCTGGGCTGCAGGTAGGCCCATTCTGCCTTCCCCAGGTGTCATTACGGATGCTGGGGAGGGAGCACAGGAGGGAGGGCCGCTACTGACATCTACATTAATCACCCCTCCACACATCTCCCTCCCTCTCCGCACGCAGCCACCCCCCACCTCCAGCTCCTAATCATCCCCACACAGAGACCCAAACCCAGTAAGGGGATACTCAGCCATGAAAGATATCCAGCTAAGAGCTCCCCAAATACCACTCTGATCTGATCATGAGTGATGCTGCTACCTGAACCTCTGACCTGCCTCACAATTAAAAACACTTTCCTCTTTCTCCCCCCGACACGTACATAGAGACAGATGCAGCTCGGCTCAAACTGCACATTCTGTCACTGTCTGCGTTTGATTCACAGTTTGCATTTGAATTGGATCTTAGTTACATGCTATTAAAGTGCAGAAAATGTCTCTGCTGGAATGTGTCTCCAAACCCCCAGAGTGTGTGCTGCTGCTGTTGTACACACTCGTGATTGTCTGGAAGATATCACACTCTCCACTTGGGGACCCCCTATTGATCCTCAGCTGTGCTTTTATCTCCAAAAAAATTACAGCACTCCAGCACTTTATGCTCATGCTGCTTCACTATAAACTGAGGAACTGAATAAAAGATCTGTAATCATTTACATGAAAAATTAGAGGATGCAGTTTTTAAAGTCAGTCTTCGATATCAGTCCTCAGTGAACCGCTGACAGTGTCTCTGTCTTGTTGTAAGCTGTTATTTTGTGTGTTATATATCAATAGAAGAATTTATTTCACAGATTTTTCCACAAAGGTCAGTGGATTTTGGGGATCAGCTTGACTGATTTAAGTCATGTCACTTGAGCAGTGGATGGGGATGGATGTGGGTCACGCCAAACAACCTTCCTAATGAATGGTTCCACCCAGGATCCATCAATGAGCAGATGTTCTGAGGACAATAATGGGAAATTATCTGATTGATTATTAGTTTTGATTCAATTAAAAACACATAATTGCAGAAAAATGTGACAGTAATTGTGGCGTGATTAGTTTAGGTTAAAACAAATGATCCATTTCAGCATCTGGTGGTGGACTCAGATCGTCTTTGCTGAGATAAAAAGGGGTCGTAATTTCCATGTTTTTAATATCCTTGCCTTCGTCTGTGTTGTTGATATAATCGTTCCGAAGCACCACTCTTGCTTTGCTTTCCCCTCAGTGACGTCACACTTATTTATGTGTTTACACCTCATCTGCATGCTCTCCGTTTTTGAAATGAAAGAACTAATCAACCCAGCACACCCTGTTTGTCAGTAATATTACGAATGGCACCCTAATAGAAGATCTGTGATGTTTTTCCAACTGTGGAATGAAGCATAAGCTCATATTATCGTGTCCGTGAGTTATCGGTCCGTGGCTTAACCATCTCATTTTTATGTAACATGCCTTGCCCTGAGTAAACACAGCCTCCAGTTTAATTAAAATAAATCCACTTTCAGCTGATATTTGGAAACCGGCAGAATATCACTGCCTCCACTACAGATACAGTGATTGAAAGGGGGAAATAAAAGGCTGAGCTTGAGGAAGAATTATGCTCTACTTACTTTTCCATCAATGGAGCCATACACTCCATTGTTTATGTTTGAAGTGTGTGTTTCTTCTTAGTAAATTACCTTTATCCAATTCCCTTTTTTCTCTCTTTTATTTGCCTTGAACCCTCAGCAACACTGATGACACAATAAATTTCTATTTCACTGTGTGTGTGTGTGTGTGTGTGTGTGTGTGTGTGTGTGTGTGTGTGTGTGTGTGTGTGTGTGTGTGTGTGTGTGTGTGGTGTTGCACGCCTCTGGTGGAATCTAGGACACTATGGAGGCACTGAGAAGACAGCATTTGCATGCAGCTCACAAACATATTAAAATATGAAGACAAATCACTGTGTCTGGCCAGCTGACAGCGCCGCCTGCAATGGGAGCAAGCTCGCAAACTTACAACATGTCGCAGTTCCCAGTAAGGACTTTATTGGGCAAGCTTGAACATGAGGCAAACAAACAGGGGGGGGGAGAAAAGCATGAACAGTCAAAGCTATTATTAAAGGCAATAGAAGTGGTTCCCTTTGCCAAAGCCATCCTGTCATGGTGTTAGCCTCTATAGTTTTTTTTTTTTTTTATTGGGAGAGTATGGTTTTCACAGACACCTTCAGGGCACATACTGTGAGTTCTGATGGCTTTGTTCTATGGCTGACTTTGATGCCAGTCGTAAAGTGGGAGATCCAAGCCTTTGGTTATGTTCCTTCTAGTTGCTCTTCAGGTAAAAACAAAGGGGGCAACCTGTTAGATTGATCTTACATCTCTTCATGTTTGTGGCCATGCTTTATTTTTCTTATATTTCTAAATGTGTTCATTTAATGTTGCAAACAGCTACAGTATTTACATTCTGGCAGTTATATGAGTGAAATAGTGAAGCAGTTTCCATTTGGTGTGCTCTGTGGGGAAAGAAAAAGACAATAGTGGCTTCTTCTTCCTATTTTTATTTTTCTTATTATTATTTCATTTACCTTGAAGCGATGCTGTAATTAAGCTTTATGTAGTTCCAAAACATACCAATTATTTAATTTTTAATTACTTTGTGCTGAATGAGCTCTTCTGATGTGGTATTTATCAAATCTGCTTCATTCTCTTGCTGAAAGTAACACAAAAATGCCTGTGATGCCACAGTTATCTTTTATCAATCACGTTGCTTTATTAAAATATTCCTGCTGGCGCTGCATATGCTGTCTCCTGCTTTTACACCACTTGATAGCGCAGTATTAAAAGGCCTTGTGACAAGACGATTGCTATAACTGACACCAGTAGGGGGAGCTCACAGCTCATAGCTCACTCTATAATAAACTGGTGAGGCAACATGAAGAAGGTTGCTGGGCAGGCGTGCAGACCACATTTCAGAGCCCCCCTCCCTTCCATTTCTGAACCTCAGCATGTCTTTGGTCCTGACTGCTGTGTTCAATCACATTACCTAAATTTGTTCTTAAAAATTGGATTTTTGTGATTTTCTTGTGTACTGTCTTTGTCTACAGCCTTTGCCCTGAAAAACACACACATGTATGCAACATTGGTATGCAGAGAGGCTGCCTCTCCCCTCATCTTGGCGCAGGGGCTCGGTCAATCAGTCATTGATTTCTGACAGAGATCATATTTACAATTCCGCTTCAATATCTCAATACATTAACATTACCGTGCTGTTCAGCATCTTCTTTCCTAGCTGCATACATACAAATGTGCAGCCTATTGATTAGTAATTTTACCATAACCTGAGATTGTGAACTATGATTTCTAATCAAATCATCTGCCTTATTCTCTTTTTCCAAACGATTTTTCCATATGTGATTCTATGATATCTGTTGGCTTTTCCCCCACAATTCCCCACTAATGTTGTCGTAAATAAGTGGGTTCAAACAATCCAGATATTTTCAAATAAGATTTATTCTCCAATATCATCAGTATAGTGCTCACATTTATGTGAAGTACACAGAGTTTATGTGGGTTTATCCTCCACTCCAGTACATCTGTTTAAGATGAGGATCTTACCTGTAAGACGGCTCGCTCGCCTATAGTCTTCATTTCTTCCTAACTACAGACGGATTTGGAGTGAGATCCAAGCCCTCCTAGACTTTTCCTTCCCCTCAGTCTACTTCTCTCTACCCTTATCGCTGCTGTCTTCCCCCACCGGTCCGTGTTTGGTGCAAGTGTGTCAAGCTTCAGAGTGGTGGGCTGCGGGGCTGTGCCGGGTGCGCGTCGACCGTGCGCTCCTAGCGGCAGCGCTGTAGAGACCGAACAGCAGAGACAGAGAAGAGGATGTTCAAGTGACTTGTAGAATGACTGTACATTTACTGCGCTTTATCCCATGCAAAGCACATGGGTCTTTTGGGAGCAGCTTCCCGTTTGTTGGCCTAGTAACACAACTTTTTGGGAATGCGCCGAGAGCTGAAGGCTGGTTTCCAGTCAGTGTCAGCCGAGCCATGTGTTGAACTGTGGAGACATCGCTGAAGATTTGAGAGGTGCCAGAGACGCGTCCTAAGGAAGCGAGGACCTGCGGAGAAGTGCACTGCCAACGTTTGTTTGCCACTGTGGACTTCTTACCTCGCAGGCTCTGTGGGCTTCAGCTTGTAGATCATCTTGGAGAATTAGCAGAAATTGCGGATGAACTCGCGGGGCAGGCTGGGGTGATACTCAAAGACCGAGAGTTTGGTTTCAAGGTTTGGTGGATATGAACACCCCGAACAGCTCCCGGTGACCTACTGTGAAATGGATCCTCTTCATTTCTGGACATTGAAACTGGCTTTTGTCAGTAACTAGGACCTCTCCATAAGTCCCAAAAAACACGGAGTAGCTTTGCGTGTCATTTTGGACATATTTTTCTGCAGTGAATTCGAGGATTTGCGCGCCCGCCGTGGATGTTTAATATGCTAGTATGGGTCCGCTAGCGTTCATCCTTGTTGGTGGATTACTGTATTTTCAAGTTGATGGTAAGTTGCCTTGCGTGTGTCGTTGTGCTAAAAAGAAGCTTTTTATATCAGTTCAAATAGTTCTGTTTTGCACAGACTTCGCCAGACACTGCCCTTGGTACCCAACTTGTCATTTTAAACCAGTTTTGATTTGTAAACAGTATTATAAACGTATGTTGTTGGACTTGTTTTGCAGGAAAAAATAACATTTCATTACTTCATTGACTTTTGATTACTGAAGACAGTTCGATGAACGTTGTTCATCTTGTGGTGTTGTAATTTAAATCAGTTTCTAATCATGGCAGCGATTATTTTAAATGATATGTGAATATATATTTGTTCTTTTAACACAGCACACATGGAAGTAAAAGCCTGCGTGAGCAAGCAGCTGAATTCAACAGATAACCCCAGTGCAGCTAATATTTGCCTTTCAGGAGGTTAAAATTAGGGCAGAGATGAGTTGATTTTCTTTCTTTCTTACTGTGCAACAGATAGAAGGAGCAGCGTTCAGCCTGTGTTTCAAGTTGTAAATATGATTGACAGATAATCATTTATTGTGACAGTAAGGACCAGTTAGAAAATGGGTTTCCAGTGCTTATTTTTCCTCTTCCAGTCAGTGTAAAGCAAAAAACTCCGAGCATGAATGATTCTCAGGCTCTGCTACAGTGGCTACAGGTTATCTTTCAAATGCAAATGTGGACAGCATTTTGTTCAAGGTTTCTTTTTTATTTATTTATTAATGGCAAACAAATCCCAAATATTTGTGTGTATTCAGACGGCACAAATTAAAGACAAAGTAGTCTAACACAACAGAAAGTTCAGTCCTGTGGATGGGAGGGTCACTGGCTTGCAGGTGTTTGGCAAAAGTGCTGTGAACGCCCTGTCTCTGCACTGTAGTAGATGATACTGCTGTGGTCTTTTCGCTTTCGGATTTCAGTGCTGCAATTGTGTGGTGTAAGCCGGCTTAAATCCAAGATGGGACAGTGCCCCGCTTTATTATTCCCATTTGTTTGATTAAACTTTAATAATGATGCAAATGAGATTGGTACTGTTTAATTTCTGCAGCCAAAAGCCTCGGTCCTCTCCGTCCAGTCTGCTGCTGAGTGCTAAATCAGCATGTTTTTTTTTAGTGATTTTACAAGGCTTCATGGGATTCTGAGCCACTGACCTACAGGAGGACTGGTTTCACAGAGGAATTAAAACAGCTTCAACGGCAGACTTAATGTGATGACTCACATCAATCATCAAAATCGGAGAGTAGGAGGGCGTAGATGACAGAAATCGTGATTTTGTCCAACCTGTGACTGGTGGAATGATGACAGGGATCGAGATGTATTGCTTCTAAAATGCATGAAATCTTTGTGTGATTGAATTTTTAGTGCTATTTTTGAATTGGACACACCTTTTCACCTTTGTCTCTCTCTCACACGCACACACACGCACACACCTGCACAAAGAGGGCCTCATAATCATAGAATGAGGAAATAATTTTTCTGACCAGTCACACACACACACGCACACACCGAGACATTATATCAGCACCACGATGTGAGCGATGATTCACACGTGTTTGCTCTGTATTGTTTGTACAACTTAGCAGAATGTAAGGCTGAGTTTTTGTTGTCACTGAATGCAAGAGCCTGCAAGGCCCCATTTTTCTTTTCTTTCACCTGTCAACTCCCGCTTTTGTTCTTCACAGCTGCGAGTTTAGGGTCTGAAACAGTCCTCATGCCTTCTGCAGTTAGCAAATCAAGTCCCTTTTCTGCTGGGATTTGAATATTTTCCTTTTACCTTTTTTTGGTGTCTTTCACTGTGTTCAGCCAAACCCACTGGTTGCTAAGCAGTGGCTGATGGCATTGCTGGCTGTCCAGAGGGAGAGGGTGCACAACTCCCAGGGAGCACTGGATCTTCCCAATCATTTGCTTGTCACCCTCCACCCCCCCTCCTCTTTGCCTCCACCTCCATCCCTGCAGAGCCCACCCATCACCCAGCCCTTTTCAGAGGTAATCTGAGGGTCCTTGGAGAGGGAGGAGCTTCCTCTAAGAGTCCACTTAGGCAGACAAAAAGGTCTGGAGTTGTATTCACTGGGCAGCATTGCCAACAAAGCCAAGCCTTGTGAATGGCGTCAGTCACTGTTTAGTGTGGTGTGATTAATACTGCTAGTGTGTAGGAGAGGGGAGAAAAGGTGAGATGGAAAGAGAGTCGGGGGAGAAGCTTAGTGTGTGTTGGGTGTTGTTGCCAGGGTTGGAGGAGAGGGGATTGTTCTGAGACCTGAGAGAGGACTGCAAGAATCTGATTGATTGCATTAGAAGACATTTCCAGGAATACACCAGTCAGCAGCTGCATGGTTATCTCTTAAACTGCTCCGTGCTGCTTTTGAAGCTGGATTAGAACATACTTTGCATAGTGGACATGCACTCCTGACCCTGTGCTATTCTGAGAGCTCCTGCATGCTTGTGTCTGATGTAGGAGCTGGTGACATCACATCCATCCTGGGTGACACACTGGGAGGTGCTGAAATATGGTCCAACTTGAATCTGTCTTAGAGGCCAAGGAGACGGTCGCTTGGGGTCTTCGGTGGTGTAGACAGTGTGCAGCTCTCTATCTGCCGGCAGGGTTGTGGTTTCATCAATGCTGAGCCAAGAGAAACTCAAACCCGGAAAGTGGTTGTGTATGTGTTGGGAGAAAGGAGGAGGGGAGGGGGAGGTGGAATGACTGTAATCAAATGTAAAAATTGAGAGAAGAGTTGTTTAACAACACAATCTTTTAAAGGAAAATGGTGAGATGAGGCTTTATTACCAAAGCACCCGGAGACTAACAGCTCTGTTGATGGTCATGATTGAATGAGAGAGGTTTAAAGTACTGCCCTATAATGGAAAGTAAGCCCAGATTAAAATAGTCTAGGTGAATGATGAGCCAGGCTGAGGTCATTGTGTAAGAGCCATTGTGATGTCTCGCCCCAAATGTGATTGTTCTGCTTGAGTTGGCAGCGTTTAGGCAACGTTATTGTAATTGCGGTTCATTTGCTGGAATGGGGCTGCTGTAATGATGAACCCTCATCTGAGATCTACAGGAAGCTATCTCTACTGTCTCCCACGGTCTCATCACTGTCAAGGCAGCGAATTGCCTCTGCATCAAAGAGCGCTGCTGTTTATTCTGTGATTAACATCAAAAATGAGTGCAGAATAAAGACAAAGGTAGTGATGATAAGAGGAAGTGAGTGAACAGGGAACAAAGAATGAGGTGAACACTTGTCCAATGAAAATCAGCTTACAGGCCCTTGTGCGTGTGCGTGTGTGTGTGAGTAATAAGTGTTACTTGACCAGTGATGAAGGCCTGTCAACTCATATGATATTTTAACAGCCAAGTCTGGCTTCTCTGTGGATCACATTTCAGCAGCCATCAACTCCACAAGCTCAGGATAGAAGAGAACAGACTCTGAGCTCTGCATACTTCTGTTAAGTCCAAAGTACTGATCTGTGATCACTCAAAAATAAAAGGATTCACAGCTGTTTTACATTCTGGGATCATACTGGTTAATGCCTCTACATTTTCATAGTGCAGAAGTGGGAGAGAAAATGTCAGCGCCAGGCAATGCACATGGCTGCTTTTGCTGTAAAACCAGCAGAATTCAGGGGAGGTAATACCACTTTTCCCTGGTTTACCTCTGCTTTATTAAGTCCCAGCCAAGCATGCTGCTGACATTTACAGAGCAGAAAAAGCCCTAATGCCTTGATGCTTTCGCCTAAAGAAACAAAGACAAAAATAAGGATGAGAGATTACAACAGGAGGAGACACAGGTTGAGCATTAACAGGTAGGCGGCAGTAAAGGATAAGTATCTGTCTTCATAGATTTATATTTCCAAACTTCCCCGCACCCGTCTCGTTCACTCATCTCTCACTCACACACACGCTAACTATCCATCGCTGCCGTTGTCCATGAGGGTGGAATTCAAACATTGAGTGGGCTGTTGTACACCTGCGGTGGCAGTATAGTGGGTGTGTGTGTAGAGGCAGGGATTGGGGAGGAGTGATGTGATGAATTGAGCATGCTGACTATAAGGATAAGCAAGCAGCCAGGGCCTTCACCTGTCTCACACACCTGTACTTACAGAATACACACCTGTGCTTTCCCTTCTGGGCCCCTAGACACAGATATAATCCTTGCTCTATTCCCTCACTGCCTGTGTTTGCCAACAGCCGATTAAAGGTTTTAGGCAGGCCAACAGACAGAAAACGTTAATCTAATTACTGTTATATAATCCCTGATGATTAGATGATAGGGAATGAACCTTTATTGATCAATGGTAAATACCCAGCCAGCAGTTACAATTCAAACTGCTTCTGTGTAGGAGTGTGGATCTGATGAGTATTCTTATCTCTGCAAAACTTGATTATCTTAAGAGCATGCCAAAATGCAGTGAGAAGAGAGTGCAGCACAAGCCTGTGATGCCTTAAACTTGCCGGAAGAGACAGAATGTTGTTGCCTTATCAGTGTTTTTATGTCACATGCTACGCTGAAATGACGTGTTTGGGGAAGCATCTAATTACTCTGTATCCCATTGTCCTCACTCTGCCCTCTGGTTGGCTGTCTCGCAGCAACCTTCAGATAAAAGGGAGGGATGTCAAGGTTGAAGGACTCACAGAAGTACATAACAACTGTATAACTACACATGCTCACGAGTGTGAGCCCATGTGCACACTGTAAACACACAGAGAAAAGCACAAATGCATTCTGTGGTTGCTTTGCAAGAGGAACCAGTAAGGAGACAGGACATACATTGTGTTGTATGTACCTGTTAATGGTGTGTTTCTGGCCATGATCATATTCCTTCTTTTTTGCATTTGCAGTCAATAACAGGCTGCCTTGTTCTTCATTGCCAAGAGTTTGTGTGATGGTTGTACCTGAGCTGAATGTGTCTCACCAGTGAGGTCAGGCCTGGTGATAAAAATGCATGAGCTGTCTCTCAGTGTGAGATGTGTGAAGATAGACAGCTAGAGCATGACACTCAAGCACACATCTGTCACACACAGCAGTTGTCCAGCGCAGCTGTAGTGCTGCTCAGAATGGTGGAGCCAGTGAATAAGTGTCTTGTTCCACCATCTTCATCACCAGCCATGGATCACCCAGCCATGACAGCTTGGTACCTTTTCTGCCCTGCAACTAACTGGAGAATCTCACCGTATCAGAGTACATAGACTCCTCACGATGCACCATGACTTACCAAACCAGTGTTTTAGTGTGAAAACTATAGTGACCCGGAGATCATCAGAAGAGGCTGACATCTTGTGAACAGACTGATGTCTCCTTGCATGTCGATGAGGCCATCTCAGCATTTTCAGTACTGTCAAGTTGGCTCCCCAGCCCAATATATGAGCACTGATGTGCTCATATTGCTGGGGCTTTTTATGAATTACAAAAACTGTGTGATGATTTTGCCTTATTTGGTTACATAGTGTTTCCTGACATCTATTTCTAAATAACCCTGTTGTGTAATCAGTCTGTCTACGTGCTAAAATGTGCTGTAATATGCTAAATTATGTTAACAGTTCAATTGCAAATAATGACTGTCAGGCCAAGCAGCCTGATTTCACAGCATTCTCATTATAAGATGGAAGATGATCACATTAATACGTACATAATAATTTGATAAGTAGTACGACTTGTATGTCAGTGCTGTGGAAATCAGTTCCTGTTGTGTGCCTGCTGCACACACATGGCACCACACTGCTTTGTAAGCTGATCCACCATGACCAGGCGTGAGTTGATTTACTGTATATAATGGCTCCTGGTGAGACTGGCTTTGTGGCTGAAGTCTCAGTGTGGAACACGGCACAAGCCAAGTGTCACAACCATTGCGGCGGATAGGAAGAAAGCCTTAATCGCATCCTTGAACGTTTGAACTCTCCTGTTTCACTTCCAGGATGGTGATGATTTTTCTGGAGAGCTGCTCACAGACATTTGTCATGTAGAGCCCCGGTAACACCCAGCCAGTGGTAGAATTATGAAATGTAGTGAGTGCATGTGTGTGAATGTGTTTGTGAGCACCATTAATAACCATCACAGCCCATTGTTTTTTGTGTTAACCTGAATTTATGGGGCTGAGTAAATTGAATAAGTCCTTCATCCACTTACTGCTTGCACCCTTGACCCTGTCACCCTAAGCCAGACCAGATGAAGTGTCCCATGGAATAGAAATTTCATAAATCTTGACTTGGTATGCTGTACCTTAAAAAAAACCAAACACAAACAGTGAGCTATGAGGGCCATTTGATTACCTCGCTCTGCTCTCTGAATCCATCACTTGAATGGTGTGTGGTTACAGCTCTTATTCCTCATGTTCTCATGCAGGGCTAAAGACCAGTGAGTGGCTGGAGGTGGTGACTGCCCTCATTGACATGCAGGGACACTGCAATGTGTTCACAACAGGTCAGCACCCATGGTGCACCTCCAATTATCCACTCATCTCTCAATACAGTGTATTGTGGACACCTGAAGGCCTCGTCCTCCACCCTCCCCTCCCCTTTGCCTTCATTTCTAAAGCAATAAAGCGCTTATTTATTTTGCCCTATTCAATGTGCTGAGCCAGCTCAGCAATGCAGGTAAAGAGATTACAATGCTTGAGGGAGAATCAATTGATGCCGTTCATTTCATTGCACTTCCCTCAGTAGGAACTGTTTAGAGTAGCACAGGCTTGAAGGAAGTGAACTGTTGTGAAAGTAAAATTTTGTGCCCAGCTCACAGACACACATAGACACAGATATGTATTTGGAGAACACCAACATAACAAATTGCTGCTTGTTTATCTGATTTTATAGCACATTTACAGTGATTAAAGTGATCATAGAAAAGTGTGCTCCACTGCCATGTTTTTCTATTGATGACCACTGCTGGACTGGAGCAAATGGACATTAACTTAAGTCAAGGGCTCCTCTGCAGTAGTCTACGAGGAAGGGGAGACTATTCATCATTCAATTCACCTCTTTAATTTTTACTTCTTGTTCTGGGATTTGAATCATTGATTTTCCACACACACGAACACATCTTCAATAGCAAGGTTACTGCCATAGTCCAAAGCAGAGGCAGGTAAGAACAGGCTGCTCAGAGGGATGTGCAGGAAAAGAGAGACAGCTGAAGAAGGTGGGGAGGTGCAGCGAGCGACATGCTTGAATGGCCCTTTATTGGAAATCATTTAATCTGCATCACACAGTTTAGTGTCTCTACCAGTGGCCTTACAGTCCCACAGAGCTAGAGCTGTACTCCTTACACTAATCATACCATATAAAGAGAGCAAGCAGCACCCTTATCAACACATTGCACTTCACCAAAGAGGTCTAAACTGTCCCTATGTCTCACTCATTTCTCTCCTCTACTCTCTTCTTTCAAGTCTCAGCTCTTCTGAGGCATCTTGTCTGCTGAAACATCAGCCTTTCTGTTCATGGCTACTAATGGTATAATGACGAGTGAGGATGAGAGTCGTTTAGAGAGAAAAACAAGGGTGAAACTGCTTGAAATGCAAGCTATGTGAATCGGCCCTTTGCAGCAAAATCAGATATTCTATTTCCCACAGCAATCTATTTATATATTCCAACTGCATGGGGGAGAGAGGGCAAATACACAGATGCAGAGTCAATATGACCCCAACACACCACTGCCCGAAATACACTCAGAGTGGAATTCTATCTGATATTTGTTGGGAGGCCAGCATGGATGCAGTGAGATGTTGAGAGAAGCTCCTAGAATTACCCTTGTGTTTGCTTTCAGAGTATAGATTGTAGCTTGAGAGAGGAGGAGGAGGGGGACAGTAGAGTAGCAGAGCACTGAGGTGGAACAGAGCCCATCATGCGAGCTTGCTACCTAGCTAGCTCCAAATCCCCTCTCTTGCAACAGAAGATGAAACAAAATAATCTGCTCGCCACCTGTGAACACCCTTTATTTCACTTTCTCTGTCTTCACTTTGAGGACTTTGCTGGCTGGCTATATGCGGTGGGCTGAGATGGATTCCCGGTTGTCTTCGGCGACACCTCACTGAGATGAGCTATATGTCTGGCGTTGCGTTATAGTGTGGCTCATGTGCTGTGACGCCACTGACAGCCCACCGTAAAGAAGATGAATCTTGGGTGCAGAACGGGCCGCTTGCAAGTGTCACGGCAGGCCAGTGCAGAGGCGAGGGCGACCAGTAACATCATTCTGTCGCCACCCCCGGTTCCCCCCCGCTGCTGTCTCACATTTCCCTTTTGATGACATGACGGATATGACTGTGTCACCCTTGCAGCGAGGGGAGGATGTAACAGGACAGGGAGCAAGTGAAGGAGACAGAGAGATATTGGGGAGGGGGAGGCAGAGATATATAGAGAGCAGGAGATGGAGTGGGAGGTTGAGGGGAGGTAGAGAGAGCCAGGAGAAGAGGGAAGCAAAGGGGAGAATATATTTCAGAATGGACAACAAGGATCTAATGCATAATTCATTCCTTCTGAAATTTCTTTCAGGCTCTCATTTTTCTTTTTTGTTTTGTTTTTGGTACAGTTTTATATTCTCCCAGCTCGCCGGGTTTCAGCACTTTCTGCCTGAAATGCCGCTGCCACTGCAGTATCCACATCACAGTGTTGCTGCGTCTTGGCCCGGACCCTTGGTTTTCATGTTTGATGTTTTATGGAGCCTCAGCGACTGGAACTTTTTTCGCCGTGGTCTGAGGTTGCCGTTGGTTACCTGTGATCAGCGCACATGTCTGTTGGCAGAATAACTAATATCTCTTTGGGGAGCCCTTCCTTTTATGCTCTGGCTGAGACTGGTGTGGGTATTGATTTGGTTGGTGGGCTAGAATTTCTCCTGGGAGCTAATAAAAATAATTACAGAAAGATCATCAAAGGCCTGACCTTCTGTTGCACACATGAATAAATATGTGACAAAGATAATAGAAAAGACGCCTTCTATGTGTGTGGTCAGTGGGATATGAGGTGGAGGAAGCTGTTATCATAGTTCAAGTGGTGTTTTTATCTTGGATTTCACCAAGTTTGACCTATTTTTGTTTAACTGTTAAACTTTTATATGTCTCTCGTTATTTGTCAGTGATAAATGTGAAGTGTGATATCTGGGAGATAGAAAAAAACACTACAGAGTGAGATAGCATGCTGCAGAACTACACTTTTCTTGGATAGCAGTGTTGGAAAATTGCATCCGATTTCAGTGAAGCTGACATAAGCAGACTGAAAGAAAAGGCAGAAAAGAATCAGCTTCTGGTTCAGTAATCCCTCTCTGATTTCATTCTCTGCCTGTGCGCTTGTTTGTTTGTTCTCTGGTTCCTGCTTTCCTTCAGGAGTGGATGACTGCGCAGCAGTGCTGAAAAGTAATGGTGGTGTTATTGCAGACAGGGGGAAACACAGCATTTTGATTGGAGCGTGTGCCCTGAGACCCAGTGAAGTGCACTCGCCTCAGATCAGAGAGCACTTGATTGCACAGCACCAATGATCGCATTAAAAGGGCAACAGAAAGCCCATTTACTGCAAAGAGAGTGAGAAAGGGGGCCCAATAGGAAGCTGAAAATTGACTTTCACTTCTTCAGGAGCTTGGTCTGATGGCCGGGCCGTGGGGATTTACTGTACATGACTCTTTTTATTTGATCTTTTTGGGCAGCTTCTCCAGGACATGGGAGCCACATGAGGCCACAGTAAAACTCTCTCTCACACACAAATGAATGTACAAACATTTTAGTTTGTGCTTTTGAAAGTGAAACTTGCCCAACAACAGGCTGGGTGTCCATGTTGAGGTTAGCCAGCATTGAGATTGATGTGCCTCTTTTAAAACACATTCCATGGCATATGGATGTGCCTTTAACCTTCTCTACCTGTACACCTGACTACCTCCACTCAGGAAGGACACTGACCAGTCACGTCTGGCCCTCTGTGCACCCGGCTCAGCTTTTTCTGGCAGTGAAAGGACAATTGTAGAGGCATCTGCTGTGTTCATTTCCACCGGAAAAGGGAGAGCAGATGGAGACTCAAGGTTTAAGTGATTAGACGGCAGTAGATTGGAATACAAATTGGATTTAAAGAAATTAGACTGATATAAATCGAATGGAGTCGCCCCAGTTTAGTGCTGTGCATGCGCATTGGCCTTAGTGAAAAGCCACCGCAGGGTCTGTGGATTATGAGCGAAACAGATGCTCCAATGAGATAAGAATAAATGTGCATTTGACACTCCATCTGAGGGAGATGGGGGTCTCCATGTCCGTCCTTTATCTTCCCCACCATTTATCAATGTCACAGTGTTAATTACTGCTTCATTTATTTAGTCACTTACTGCCAGAATACAGACTTGCCCCTCTGCCCCTGTGCTGACAGCGAAACTGACTGCTTGCTAGATTTCTGTTACCTGCCCACTGGTGAAAGTAATTGGGTTAAAAACTGCCAGCAACACAGGTTTTTGTTCCACCACCAATTGTGCATCTTCAGTTTTAATGCCATTAAGATTAGATCATGTTCTCTGGGAGCAGGATATCACTGCCCCCTCAACTACAAACCCCTGTCTGTAGCCCCACTTAGAGCAAGACACTAGGCCTGATCACTAATCAATGACAGGGAAATGGAGGGAATTAGCCCAAATTAGGAAGAAGAGAGAACAGACTACCTCCTGTTCAGGGGTCAATATGCCACTGTCTGATGCCTGATCCCTTTTAAGACAAATGGTGGACGAGTACACATTTACACAGAGTGTTTTTGCATGTATGTGTGTGTAAATGTGTGCACACACATTCACCACACAGTCTTTGAAGTGTATTTTGTGCTGATCAGTGGGTTTCTAACTGCGCCTGTCCTTCTGCCCAGAGACTCTTGGGCAGGAAAGACCAGGGTACAGCGTGCCCTGGTTTCCCCTGGGAGGTTTAAGTATAAGGGGTAGTGGAACATGTGCAAACCCAGGCAAACAAAGAGCTGGAACCTCTGCTGTTTTGCCTCCATCCCATGTTGAAATTAGTCCTTACATAAGCACAAAGGCGTATGTGGTACACTGCTCTTCTGTGCAGCAGGCATCGTCCTATTACCCCGCTGCACTGCCCCGGGGAAGGGCACAGTCATCAACTCAGCTCAATCACATGCACACCTGCAACAACTAATTTTAAGACAAAGAGCCCCGCGCTCTCCTTAAAGCAACACTGACTGGTTAACATTTGGCTGCCAACTGAATCAGAGTTATTGATGGGGTATTGAATGCGGTTCAAAAGCAAGAGGATAAAGAAAGGGCTGTTGGAAAAGTTTCCCTTATTCCCCATTCCCCTTACTGTGTCTTTGATTGTTTGATGCTGGATCAAACTATTTGATTGTTGCATGGTTCCCAGGGCCTCTGTGATGTAAATGCATGTGTGTGGCCTACAGCATCTTATCTCTGTGGTTAAGACCTGGGCACAGACACACAGAGCACCCTGACTCGGGGAGCATTATCTTAGCTGCCAGACTCCCAGGGCTCACCCACTGCAAGCCCTAATAAAAGGGAGTGGGCCAAGGTTTTCAGCCACAGGGGATTAGCATTTGACATCAATCTAGACCCCGGCATTCATATTCACATCACATGTACACTTCTACAACAGTGGACTCAACTGTTTTACTTATTTGCACCCCACTGAAAACAAAATATATAATTTGGGTGTGTGTATGGCTCAGATGTAAACTGACTGTACGTCTGCATTCACAGTTCACCCATAATTCCCCACAACCCTTTGCAGATAGGGTTGAGAAGATCAGATGGCTGCTATTTGGCTGGCCTGAAATGGTGATTAAAGGGTCCAATACATGTTTTTTTTACACCCGTCTAACCTAAGATAAGCTGTGCTAACTATTAGTTAGAGTCATCCATGTCTGGATATCAGTGGCAGTAAGCTACGGGAAAGAGCTCTTATGTTCTTCTGCCCAGCAGTGTTGATTTTGGCACCTAATTTTGAATTGATATTTTTCACATTTTAGCAGAGCACTGGCTGTTTTCAGGATTTCTCCCAGATGTTTGGCTGTCTGCTTTTGCACTGTTTCATCTTCAGTGGGATTGTAGCAATATTAAGCTAGTCCATACTTCATTTTTGTAGTTGTCCGTCTTTTGCAATCCTGGTGGTTTTTATGTCAAAGTGAAAATTGTAGTATGTCTTCATGGTTTTGTTTAGAAATGTTACTGTTTTTTTTAGTTATGTTATTATATACTTATTATTCTGCTATATATTATGTATATTTTATGTCATTTTATTTGTTATGGAAAAAAGGTCAGCAGCAAATATTTTTTGTGACAGTTTTCATTGATAAAATAAACTCTGGAGCTGAGCCACATCCTGTAGTTCCTGTGGTATCTTGAGGCTTTTCCCAGCCAGATTGGACATGTGATCTGTTACTTTTAGTTGTGTTTATTAATTTAGCCCACGTTTTCTCTATTTTTCAAATCTTGTTCTTGCTGGCTGTTATGTTAATGGAAGCGGCTTTTGACTTGAGCAGGCCTTTTTATATTCAAATATCAAGCTAAAACAATGCTAAAAGTCCATATGCTGTTCCTGAGTGATTAATCGCATCTCCTCTTTCTCCCCCAGGATCCCGTCTGCGCCAGGAGGACTCCCCACCCCGGATTGTGGAGCACCCCTCTGACCTGATTGTCTCCAAAGGGGAGCCTGCCACTCTGAACTGTAAAGCAGAGGGACGGCCAACCCCGACAGTGGAGTGGTACAAGGATGGAGAGCGGGTGGAAACGGACAAAGATGACCCACGTTCCCACCGCATGCTGCTGCCCAGTGGCTCGCTTTTCTTCCTTCGCATCGTTCATGGACGACGGAGCAAACCGGATGAGGGAGCCTACGTCTGCGTGGCCCGGAACTACCTGGGAGAAGCTGTCAGCCGTAACGCATCTTTGGAAGTAGCATGTAAGTCAGGACTCTGTCCTATCTCTTGTTAATTTTTCCTCTTTTAGAGATACTAATTGAACGTGTCCTGCCGCCAACAACTACAATCTTTTTTCCCATTTATGCATAATAGAAAATTAAATTCTCTGGGCTGGAGGGAATAACAGTAAACAAATCGATGCTTAAAATAACACTATCTTAAGAGCTGATTTGATCTTGCTTTTGGTGTTCCCTAAAAGACTATAATGATTTCCTGTAGGTCTTAAAGGTACAGTTAAGTTCCATTGTGATCTTACTATGTGTGATATTGTTTGTTGGCATAATGAGTTGTGCAGAATGAGGTTTGCCTTTAGCTACTGTCAGACTATAGGCACATGATGGCATGGCAGACATGGGTCTCTCACAGGTGGGTGGGGGTTGAACATCAGGCACAGATCAAAGTCCTGATGGACACTTGACACAGGCCGCCTGGCCTGTGTTGGTGAACACTGACAGGCAGAACCTGAGCTTTGGGTCAAATTACCTTTGAAGATGAGCCCCCAGCCCCCAGAAGTCTCAGGCTGGCCTTCCTATTCAGTGGCTCTCAGGAACCTCAGCTGCCCATAATTTGGAGTGAAAAGTCTCCAAGTGCTTATGTTGTTTCAACTGGTGGTACTTTTAGTAACATAGTCCTGGGTTTCAGACACTGTACTATGTGTTTTTAGTCATATTCACAGATGTTTTTTGGATGCCTCACTTGATTTGTGTGATTTGGCGTGAAGAGGAGACTTTGAATCCCATATCCTGAAACTGAACTCTCAAGGCATTGTAGCGTTAGCTGTAATTAACTTCTGTCAGCAATTAAACTGAATGTGAAGCTCTCATTCTCATTAGTAAACATAAAACAAGTAATCCTTTTGCGAATTAGATGTTTGACAATGAGCAGAAGAGACAGCAGAAATACTATCTGCCACACAGTAAAGAAGACCTGTAACTGTTTTTCCAATGTGATTACAATGATCAGTGGTAGTAGAATGAGTAGTTGGTTTGTGATCCTTGGGAAATGGACTTTGTGTGATGGAGAGGAGGGGGTTGGTCTCCACCTCTGATCCAGTCCCCTGCCTCCCTGAGGGCCTTCCAGCAGCCCCCAGGTGCTAACTGCGTGACCGAAGCTTGATCTATCGATTGCTGTAAGAGGGCTCTCCCAGTCTAAATGAAAATTCATGAAAAATTGATAAAGTCTCCAGATTATTTTATTTTTCCCTTCTCTCACTGTTTCTTCTTAGTCTTTATTTTGAGTGCTCTCTCTAATTTAATGTGGGTTGAGCAGCAGAGGGGGTTGAATAGAGGCACTGACTGCTTGAGTGGCTTAAAGGTTGATGGGTGACAGGTCAGGAGGCCATGAACGAAGGGATAAGGAAGAGCTTGCAAGGTGAAGAAATAAGAACACACATATGATAGGGTGATACTGGGGTTGAGAGAGAGAGGTTCAGGTCAAAGCCTCAGGCCATAGTCTGAGCAAACAAGGATACAGATCTGTACCTTGTACCTACCATTCTGACACAAAAGTACACCATAATCACTGGACACCACATCGTACTCGCCAAACAAATGTGCATATATACACAAATAGCTTACCAGTCAAAGATGTCCTACGTGTGGCCTCTTGGCATTTAATAAGCTTTCTCACTGGACTTCCTGGTTAGTTTTTCATCTGTTCTGCTCCAATACAGCCAACCAGGAGCATCTATGTGCATAGACGAACCAACCAGTGGGGAGGGGAACATTTTTAAATGAGTTCCAATGACCCCATCTACATTTAATAGTTCACCGAAGTGACGTTAAACCTTCCAGTACCATTTATAGGTAAACTGATACTGGCCCTATGCTAATTGACACAGTTTTGCCGACATTGACGTGACCTGAGACACTCATAGTTTGAGAATGACAGCAGTGTTGCCCTGATCGAGATGGTGTGTGGGTGTAGGAAATGGTTGTGCTGCTGCCTCGAGAGCAGTTCAACAGGGACAGTCACTTGATTGTGCTGTGACATGTGCAGGGAAGTTTTATTAAAGTAGAATATTGTTGATATGAATTATTTCATTATGAACAGATCAGAGCCCTCAGAGCTACTTCACAGCTAATGGAGGAGATGAGGAAAAAGAAATAATACGCAGGCAGGTATTATAATAAGACTTAATGACTTGTTGCAACTTTAATGGCAAGTAATCTAATGGATATTGAGTAGGAATGTCCCAAAGCTGATCTGCAGGATTGGTGTCTGACCCAATCAAGTGTCTGGCCTAGAGCACCAGAGTGGACAGAATCAGCACAGCTCCATTATTGTTTTGCCATCGTGCTATTTTCTTTGTTTGAGTGAACTCTCTCTTCTGCTCTCTTTCACTCCATCTCCCTTCAGTACACAGTAGTATTTGTCTGTCTTCTTACACATAAAATAGTAATGTTCCAATTATTTATAAAATTTATATAAATAGTAAGTATTCAGTGACAATAAAAATGAGGTAATGACCAATTATACAATTGAAAGATATTGCCATTGGGAGTGTATTTTTCTCCGTGTATTTTTATTTTCCTAGAAATAAGGCAATCAGACATCCCAAAGTGAAGAGAAGGCCATTTTGTGGAGCGCTTCATGCCCGGTTTGTTTTGGGCCCTGGGCTTTCTTGGCTTTCTCTTTCAGTCAGGTCTTCAGGGGACTGGGGGAGCAGAAGGGGGTGGGGTGCTAAATCCCACTGCATTGGCTTACTGCAGTGATTAGCTTTATCAGGTCCTGACATCCGTCTAGTGATTGTAAAGCCATAGCTAATCGCACAAGAAAAAGCAGCATTTAAATCTATATCCATGTTGAACTGGGCTTGTGTGCATGATATGTCTTGCCCCCCCACCCCACCCTGAGTCTTCTACCTCCCTCTCCCCCTCCCTCTCGTATTGAACACACCTTTGCCCCCCTTCCATTCACGAGTGGTTGAGCAGGACCCTGGTGAGATAATTGAATTGCAGCTCTGAAACAGATTGAACTCAGTGTCCACTGAGCAGAGTTGCGCTGCTGCATGCTGGACATCAAGCTGGGCAGCACTCACCACTCTCTCTGTTTGAGGAGGAAAGGTGGAGCAGAGAGGAAGAGGGGGAAGAGGCCTCAGAGAGGTGCCTCTGCATTATTAATGTGGGCCAGATTGGGGGGACTTGTGCGGTTACACTGCATAGTCTTTCAAACATGCCTCCTTTAAGTGTTGGATGTTGAACACACATTGTTCACAAATGGGGGGGTAAGAGCATGAACTGCCTTATGTTATAAGTCCACGGTGTGTTTGCGGAGTGTGAGGATAATGATCAGACATCACTTTACTGCATTTGGGAAGTGATTTCTTGATAGTTGTTGTTCCCTGTCCTGTAGTGCAGAAGATAGAGAAACGTATTGCCCAGAGGGTATCTGAGCAGTCTGAGCTTTGTCTATTTTATTCCTCTGCCCGTGCTCTCCAGAACTGACTGCAGGCCAGCTCTATGGGATGGATATGCTGCATATACGATGTGCCCCCTTTTCTCTTTTCAGAACAAACTGGGTCAATGAGCAGGTTCATAAATCATTGTGAAGCCTGTGTCAGAAAAGCTAGCTGCAGCCGCCGCTGAATAAATTGCTAGCACTGCGGATATCTGTGTATATGTAAGTGTGACAAGGCACACCTGGGGCGATAGGATTCCAAGGAAAATGTTAATTGGCCCCATCTTTTCAGGTGGATGGGTAACACACATGCATAGTGCTCCAGATAGAAGCGTGAGGAGTGAACAGTTGCACTTCTAATTGAGTGTCGAATGTGACTCTGGCCCTCTGACATGTATGTGGTTGCATATGTTTTAAATGTGTGTTATCGTCTCAGGGGAGAGGCATTGCAAAGGAATGAAGGCGCAGAATCTGTATCCATTGCTACTTCGTTCAGTTTGTAACCTTTAAAAATGCAAATGACACCCAAATGAAACAGATGACTTGGGTTTGTTCTAAATGCCGCTTGGAATGGGATTGAATGACTTTTAAAAAGGTCCTTTGATATCATCTAATGTACCACTTCTGCAATTAAGTGAATCGTTAGGTAGCATTTGGTGCTCGTACAACAAGGTAATTAGCAGGAAAATAGAGTTGGGAGAGGTGTGAGTGGTGAAGAGAGGAGGAGGGTACCAAGCTGTTCCTGTTGTGTCCAGCATGAGGGGAAGCTAATAAAGGGACAGGCCAGGAGGAGCAGGCCAGGTGGGGAGTCAGGAGCCGCACTGCAGAGGCTTTCACAAGCTCATCTGGACTCATTATTCCATTTCAGAAATGAGAAAATGGAGTGACAAGTGCACACAAACAACAGACACACACACACTCTCACACAGAAGTGTACACAAACACCTGCCCTCACGCTCGTATAAACCCCGGTAGGCTGAGGTTTAATCTGCGCTGAAGTCCTTGAGAAATAATGAAGGGTAATGAAGGAAGCAGCAACAATGCAACCATTATAGCACATTAATGATGCATGCTGCAGTTAGGAAATAAAACACAGTCTCAAAAACTGAGCACAGTCTAATTTGTATTTAAATACGTTTTACTGTCACAGCAAATCTCAGTGTGTGTGTTTACGTGGTGGGAGTTGAGGGTCAGTCCTTAGATTTTTCTGCACCTTGAATGGCTCAGTTTAGCAAAGTGTTTTTCCCCATTCTGTATTCCCATTTTAAAATTTCTTTAAACTATATCCTCAGTATTACTGAACATAAAACCCTAAGACTCTTTCAGATGCCGTAATGATCTGATAGAATTATGTTACGACCCCCAGTTTCACAACGCCCATTGGGACACTGTGTAAAACATAATTAAAACAGAACGCAATCATTTGCAAAACAACTGTTTATCGACAACAGTTTCCCAAACTGTTCCTGAACCCACGTAGTAATATCCTTCATACAATCATGTGCTCACAAAGTGGTGAACCTCGCTCCATCCTCGCTTGTGAGTGACTGAGCCTTTCCAGGATGCCCCTTGATGATACCCAGTGATGATACTATGACCTGTTACCAATGAACCTGTTTACCTGTGGAATGTTCCAAACAGGTGTTTATTCCACAACTTTCCCAGTCTTTAGCTGCTCCTGTCCCAGCGTGCTTGAAACATTTTCTGGCATCACAGAGATGCCAGCAATTTATACATGAGAAATCACCTTTTGTCTGTTATTTTGGCATGGCAGGTGGGTCTAAATGCTACAATACCCATGAGCCTCAGCTGAGGAGAGGCCAGTTCCGCCTCTTTACATTTTGATATTAAAAAAAAGTAATCAGAATGACTTTTTTCATTAATTACACAGCACTTTTGATATTTTCTTGCTGAAAGTGGTCAAGTTCAGTGCAGAAAGAAGTAATGATATGGCAGAGGAAAAGCAAAAAGTGTAGATACAGGAAAGGTGAGAGTGTTGTCGTGCGATAAGAGAGATGGTGAGAGCAGGCGAGGGTGTGAGAAATACCTTCCCCTGATAAACTGTGAGAGAGGGAAAAATCCCTGATTAAATGTGTCAGCTCTGTGTCTGTGCTGCTGGAGTTTGCTGACCTCTGTGAAGAGGTGTTGTTATCTGTTGGGATTTACTCACACGATTTCCAAAATGCTCACACACAGTTCTCACCAGCCATATGCAGCCGCATGCAGATTGTTCTCCCCTTTATCAGCCGCAGATGGCACCAGCAAATGAGGAGCTCCCGCCACAACCCAACTCCCGTGCAGTGCGTGGAAAGAGAATGGCCTGCAGAAATGGAACAGAAATTTGGAAAACTCTCACAGGGAGATAAATCATAGGAATACATGACAGTCACTACCAGGACTCTGACCTTTCACTGTCACACACACAAACTAGCACATTCACACACACACATGATATATCCTGAGACTGCACTTTTGCTATCCTCAACGGGCCTTGTGTCCCAGCTCTGACCTCCCCAGCTCCACCAAGGGAAATAGACTGCCTGTGTTACCTTCTTACCTTCAGAGGAAGAGAGTGTAGTGCTGAAGATGGGAAATATAGCACACCTTGACCATGGTGCTCCGTGGCTAAATAATGACAGCTATAATGGAGGAGTGCAGCAAGGGCTGAGGGCAAAGATGGAAAGTGTGGTGAGAAGGTGCATGAAGATAACAAAGAGGTGGAACACTTAATGAGATCCAAGTTTTGGATGACCTTTGACCATCTTTCCCTGCCCCTTATCACTCTCTTGCTCCCCCCTTCTCTCACCCTCCACCTCTCTACTTCCACCATTGTGTCACCTTCAAGTGTATAAACTGGATTAAACAAGTGTGTGGCGCTCCGTCACGGATGCCACGGCCCGTCAGCAAAGGAGTGAGCCATCAAGCAGAGAATGCTGAGCCAGCCACTTCTCACGCCCATTAGTGCCCGGCAAGATGAAGCACCCGTCGCACCGGGTTTTGTTGTGTTTCTTTTATACACCCTACTCTCGCTCCTTCACTCTCTCCCTCTTTCTCTCTTTATAGTGACACTGTTATTGATGGCCTCTTCGCTCTTACAATGCGGGGCTATTGCTTTGTCTCTCCTGTCTGCCTGAGTTTTGCTGCCTCTCTCCTCGTTCTCCTTGCTCCCTCTACCCATGTCTCATCACCCGTGCTTCACACTCTGGGTGCTCGCTCCGCAGTGACTGAAAAATAAATCTTTGCATTAACATCGAGTCCCTAAATTGTACAAGCTTGGTGGCATTGTTGTAAAAAGTAAGCACTTTCAGACAAGCACATTCTCTAAAATGAACTTACCTTACCTTGCTGCTTCTTTTATTCTCATCAGACAGTTGTAGATATAGACTGAGCTGTAAATTATTGAAATCTGTCTGCAGGCTGATTATTGATCAGCCCTAAAACACAGACAGGCTCAGAGGCTCCTGCTTTCATGGGTGGATTACACTTTGATTTCTGGTTTAAAATCGACTTATGGTTGTAATTTATTCAAGCCCCGCGCAGCTTGCAGTTTTTAGTTAGCAGATTTATTTTGATTATCATCAACATATCTTCCAAAATGTACTCCACTTTATAAGTCTATTAATCTGCTCTCCAGGCGGTGTGTAGATAACCTAACACATGGACTTTCCAGCTCTAAGTCTATGTTAAATTGTTGTGCAGGAGTGTTATTTACCAGCATAGATGAATATGTCTGATACCACTCTATTTGCTGTCAAGTGAGCGAAGGGACAAGTGAGTGATAATAATATTAATCGAAAAATTTGACCCTGAGTGAAATCCCTGTAGACTGCTCCATTCTGAGGGTGGCTTGCCATTGAGTCCAGCCAGGATTGGATCCTCTGACCCCTGGAGAACCCTTTGCCCTCTCCTATCCACCCCAGATCTCTGTCAAACCATAATTCCTTAACCCAGCGCTCCCCTCCGATGAATGTGTCCCTGTAGTGACTGACCTCCCCCACCCACCTTCCTTGCTCTCTCTGAGACCCTCTGAGACTGCCAGAGATGGTAATCCATCATACGGAGCTGGGGAGGAGGTGACAGGGTGGAGGGCTGAAGTTCAGCCGCTAGCTGATATGGGTTTGAATCGAATGCCTCTGAAATTGATTCACCCTCTGGTGTGTGGAGTGGTGTGTTGTTTCTGCACTGATGTTCCTGGTTCAAATGCCCATTATTTCCTTGGTTACTTTCACACACACACCCTTAAACACACATTCATTCACACGCATACATGCCTTTGCGCAACACTGTGTGGTGCACAATGCTGCTGGGGATTGCTCTTGTGCAAAGGTCACGACTCTGCCAGACCCAAGATTTAGTCTGTTTATTTTGGGTTACGACTGTCACACTGCACACTGGCACTCTGATGGATATGTATTGCATACTTACACACAGGTACCCAACACATACTGACACAAGTGCACTAGCTCACACAAAAATACTTCAGGTAAATTTCTTTTGTGGCTGTTTTTCTAGTTGTACAAACATTAAGGACAGTCCCTCCTTAAAGTAGCCCTTTGGGAACATGGGAGAATTTCAGCTTCATTAGATTCTCAACTGAACTGTGTGGATGGAGAGGAAGTAGGAAACTGGGGGAAGGGAGAATGGGAATACATGCGCCACAATTTGCAAACTGGCCAATGGAAGTTGAAAGTTTGTGGTGTAGAATTTTGTCGGCTTTTAGAAAAAACAAACTAAAAATATGAACATTGTGTTGTTAATGAATAATTATTATTTATTCTTTTATTGCTGTCCCTTGCACTGTTACCAGGCTTCGCTTGACCCTGGGCTGTGGCAGAGTTATGGTGGATCTGGATGTGTTATGACTTGATGATCTCTCAATGGCGTAGACAGATATTGTGTTTGGCTTGGATTACATTTGCTGTAAGGGACACCTATGAGCCACCAGAGCCCTCAACAGCTGCAGGCCAGAGTTGAAACCTGATCATCCAGTTTCTGCTGTCTCCCTCTCTCCCCGTCTCCCACCCTCTATCGCTCTCTTTCCTCTTTCCCCTTTTCCACTCCCTCCCCCATCCATTTCCTTTCCTGCTGTTTGAAAGTGATACTCAAAGCGTTTTGATCACTTTCAAAAGTGAAGGGAGACAAGATCAAATGTTTAAGTGTGGTTTCTAAGACAGCTGTGGTTGCATTCCATTTTACAGAATGACCTTAACATGACTGTGCCGCTGCATCCATTGGGCATATCAGCAGAGGAAGTTGGGTGGCTGCTGTGTCTAGTTGAAGGTGACCTTGTGTGTTGCAGAGTTAATGGCTTCCCATTTTGATGTGGAGTGTGTCCTAACTGCTGCCCCTGCCTGTTAGACTGTTCTGGGATCTGTCCCAGGCTTGGCCGAGGTGAAGGAGGGGACGCCGAGGTTTGATGTTGTTCATTCAGCAGCCACCCGTTCACTGTAGGAGCCACTGCATCCCATCCGTTAAGAAGTAAACGTCACAGGCTCTCAGCTTCAGGACCGGCAAAGACATGATGTGATAGAGGGAAACAGGCTACCTCAGTAATGTGTGATGCAGTGTGACCAGGTGCAGTGAGATGACATCACATGGTGAATGAGACTGGGAGCTGCGGTATGTGTGACCACCTGCTTCTGCAGCTGGGAGGATGATTAGCAGCTAGCCAGGCTGATTATTAACCATCCAGACACTCATCCAGCCAAACGGACAGACAGACAGACTGGACCACTGACAGACATTCCACATTGCCAGATATGAGCTTGCACATTGGTTGGCACAGTAGAGACCAAACAGACTTGCCCAGACCACTTAAGCACTAGTGTGGCCAAAGGCCAGCTGAATAGAAATCAGAACATCCTATTCAAATGCTAAGCAGAATCTTATCTCAGTGCCTCTTGGTGCTGGCCCCTGTGCTCTACACTGTCCCGGGCAAAGCTATTAATGAGCATGCAGGTACTTCCCCTGTTTGCTGCGTTTCATTGTGGATGAGTTAAGATAGGTGCATGGTCACTTGTCTGTATGTTTCTCTTTGCTTGCTGTTGAGGAGAAACTCATACGGTGTAGTATTTGGGAAGATACTGCTTGAGTAAAATTCAAAGAAATCTAACTTGTTGTTAGCGCATCTCCAGTGATTACTGTTGATGTGTTAAGTCTTAAGTCAACAATGCCATCCACAACAGTACCTACCACCCAGTGTGACAGAAATGAAGGCAGTGAATCATCTTAAGCGTGGTTATAATTGCAGGGATTTGTCTTGGATCCACCGAGATCTTCTTATTTCACAGGAAATGAAATCTAAAGACACTGAGTGATCACCAGGGGGTGTGTGGCTAACTGATGAGCGCGCTCATTTGACTCCACCGATCTTTAAAAGCCATTAACGCTCTCCTGTTTCATGCACAAATTAGACCTCCACACACAAAGGCACACAGGCACAGCAGCACATAGATGTTTGGAACTCGTACACAAGACAGGCACATATGCACGTGCCAAAACCCCCCATACACACACATTTTGTAACAGACTCCAAACTCCCTCTATGTCGTCCAACTTGCATGATAAACGTTTGCCCATTTGAAGCCTAAATGGCACAGTAAGGGAAAAATGAACCCCAAGACGCACGGGACGCGTTGTAATGGAGCTGAAAAGAACAGCTTAATTGGCCAACATAAGCCATGCCCAAGCATTAACTGTGAAATTTACATGTTTTTTTTTCCCGTCTTTCTTTTAAAGGTCCCCGTGGTGTTCATGTGGAACAGACACATGAATTACGACTCTGACACTTCATGAATATCGATTTGGCTGCTGTTGCTGTGCAGGAGGTTATGGAAAACCATATTATTCAAAACATGTTGAGTGGGATACATCTGCAATTAGTCAGTTGTTAGTTTATGCAACTAATGTGTTATTAGTTTAATTGCTTGTTTTTGGTAATTAACTTCTCTCTCACACACATCCTTGCTCTGTGAAAAACACCCTTAACATTAAAGCTGAACTATAATTAAGAAATATTGTGGACACACTGTTAATTATTTTCATGAGCCCTGAATCTAAAATGTTAAATATGAGGATATGGTAAATTGCTCTTCCTAACAGAATCTCAGACTTCAAGCAGAAGGGAGGTGTCCACATGATTTAGCGCCATTCATGTCGGTACAGGGGGTTGATAGGCCAGTTATACCTCTGAGTCCCGATATGCTGACCTTTGGCCACCTCTGGATGTGACCCCTGACTGACCATCGATTGACCATCATCTGACCCCATAGCTTGAAAACAGAGCTGCACACGGGTCCATTTGGCAGTCTGGAGAGCATCTCTAGCATGCGCTGCTAATACAGTTACCCTAGTGTTATTGGGAGATGTATGAAAGGAGAAATAGCCTGGGAAGGAAGGGTTATTCCTGTGTCAGAGGAAGAAAAGCACGGCTAATTCAATTACAGGCTAAGGGATATGAGCATCTGTCAGTTAATTCATTCTTATAGTACTCAAGTTCTGTTGTTATTGCAGTAACCTCAAAACTAGATTGCCACCAGTTTTAACTCTTACTTAACTTAAATTGAGCCCGGATTGGTATTTTGACATATAAAGACCTTTACCCCCTTTATTTACTATGCGTTTTATCATTTTACACAACAAAAGGTCTTTTCTGCTTTGTGAGACATTTTGTGAAACCAAACCCTGCACAATCCCTCTACATTTGCTGGGCGCTCAGACCAGATTCTGCTATCTCTTCTCAGCATCTTGCCATTCTTCAACCCCCATCCCTCCTCCATTTCTCCCTTATCCCCTAAACTGCTGTTCCCTAACTGTCTGTAGATGATAGCATTTTCATCCTAGCAGGCAAAGCGCCCATACCCATACCCATCCCCATCCCCATCCCCCTTCTTGCTATGAAAAATCAAATAGCAACCCTAGTGACTGACTGCTAATGAAATTATCAGGACTTCTCATAAACCTTAATAAGTAACTTGACTTGATAAAGGACACTGATGAGGGCAGGAGGCAGCAATGAGATTGGGAGGAAAAAACAGGGGGATATATCATTTATCTCAAAATCACTCGACGGTGCCAACCGGGGTGTTGATTGTCATAAATATTCTTGGACCTTCAATTTTCACCCACATGCCCCACCCCCAACTCACCCCGCAAGAGCATCTCACCTCCTCTGACTGCATCCATGTGCCAGCAACACCACCCTCAGTCCTCTCTGCCTGTCTGTCTGTCTGTCTCTTTTCTCCAACGCAGCAGGGGGATGGTTGGCCCAAGATCGTGGCATCATTAACTTTGAGTGGCAGACGTTAGACGTGCGGAGGGATGTCCTGTCCCACCCCCTGCTGGGTGTCCCTCAACCCCCATCACTCCTTCCTGTCATCCTCCGTTTCTGCGTTTCTTGCCTCTTCTCCCCCAAGCATCCATCCACAGATTTCATACACTTGATGCTCAGTCAAGGGTGAATGAGAGGGCGCATTAAGGGATGCATATCCAATTTCTCCATCATGGGTGTGTCGTATGATTGTTGACGTTCATGTGCACAATTGGTATTAGACGTATTCATGTGTATGTGTAGTGGTGGGGGTAGAATTGTTGACATTTATACAACTGTCTAACTATTGCACTGTTGTGACTCTGGCTCTTTGTAACAGTGAGGAGAGTCCACTACCACACAGTGTCAGGAGTATTTGTTGTTACCACCAGTGTGGCACGTGCTGCTGATCTCCCTGTGGTGCAACGCCCTGTCTCATTAATCACAAGCCCTGTGCTGGAGCCTTGACAACCCACAACCTGGTGGCCTACCACCTCCCCTCATGTATACTGGGAAGGCTCTGCACCATTATCTGCTCACAGGAACAAGGCAGCACAGCAATGACAGCTGCCAGTGGTCATTTGAACCAGCCCCCCTTTTCAGTTGAAACTCCTCACTTCATGTATCCCCCACCAAGCTTTTTGGCTTTCTCTCATCTCGGGTTCACAAGTTTTGAACCACCGGGGCAAAGGTCAGTGGATTTGCCAGGTCGTCACGGCAACTCTCTTCAACATCAGATGTCAAGAGAGTTGGCTGACCATGACGAAGGCAGGCAGAGAGCGCTGCTTGGCCCACCGCTTCCTTCTGGAGATCACAGGAAGCAGGACAGGAGGGAGAGAACAGTGTTTTTGTTAAGCATACTCTCTCCCTCTTCCTTGGCTTCAGTCGCTGTCTGGAGTGCTGAGGATTGTGGCAGAGAGGTATATAAATGTTCATGGGGGGAGTGTTAAGGGCTTGTTGGGGTCCAAGTCAGGCTTGTACTGTGGGGTGCTGGGGCTCAGAGCGGTGGCGTGGTCTAGTTGTGTCATGAGCATGTAGCTGAGCTGTCACTTGTCTCTAATTGGCTTAGATCAGCTCACGAGAGGCTCAAAGCTCACTGACCCACCCTCTCCTTCTCCATCTCTCTCTCTACCCCTCTCTCATTAGCTTTTGTTCTTCTGCCAAGCTAAGACAATGGTCTCCACATGGTCCTTTCCATTGAACCGTTCAATCCAAAATCTCTCTCTCCTTCCAGCAGGCCTGTCGCTTTCTCTGCCTTTGTGTATGTCCTGTTCTGAAGCTAAATCTTGCAAGTAGCAGACTACTAAAATGATGAGAGAGGATGCAGAGGGCATCTTGATCTAATCCTGATTGGAGACCTGATTGATCTTGGCCCTGGGGTCGTCACAGGGTCAATACATGAACTGATGATAACATGGTTCATCTTAAGGGAATAAACCAATCATGGCATTTTCACATGCCATTGCACCACCTATCAATCCAAACAACAATTCATATCAGTCATCTCCACTATTACAGTTTAAGATGTAGCCTTGCACGTCATTTACCTGTGCTGTGATCAGTCAACCATTCTGTGTTCTGCCAGATTGGGTGTACCTTCTTGGGCAGTGTAGGATTTACGATGTGCCACAAGGGTTCAGGGAATGACCCTGTAGTGTGCATCCCTGACGATGTTCTAATTGGATAGGGTGACCTTTCTTCACTGTAATTTTGAAGCGTTCTTGGTCTTTGGGGGTGGGAACAGATTAAAAAGCAGCAGGGGTGGGCTGATTGATGTGTGCTGTGGTTGGTGTGGTTGTGGATGGACAGTGACAGGTAGAGGGACAGTAACATATGAGTCTGCAGCTGTTGAATGGGAAAGGATGCTCAGACTGATAGATGGGAGGTGGCCACAGCCAGGCTGACTGATTGCTACCTTCTGGTACATCATTCCTTACGAATACTATGCATGCTGTGGTTGAGTGGTGGGGGAAGTTGCTTGTTTGATTTCTATATACATCAGGGGTGTGCCATGTCATGTAATTCATGATAATACCTGTATAATTTTAACATGATACAAGAAAATGACAACATATTAAGTTTTTACGTCATGACTATGTAGAGCATCAACATGAACGGTAAAGTGAAAGTAATGTTAGAAGTTAGTTCCCAAAAAGGGAGCAACCTCGGTAATGCTGAAGTATTTTAAAACATTGATAATGAGACACGAGGGGTGCCTTAGGATGTGTTTTATTGAGCTCATTGATTGACTGAATGAATTGAATGTCCACTTCTTTGTGGTTAATCAGAGAATCACGTCGCAATGTCGAGAAAATTAAAACAAGTTGGGAGAGTAATGGTGAATGAACAATCAGCCACAGTCAGGTCGGGACATGTGGAGAAAAATTCACTATACAGTACACATGGATGTGTCATATAAAGCACATTCATATTTATATATATTCCATCATAATGCATGCATATCATTACCAAAACAATGCCCAGCTATATCTTACTATTTCGTGGATATAAATGCAGTTTGTGGCTGTGTGTGTGTGTGTGTGTGTGTGTGTGTGTGTGTTTGCGATTTACTGTGTGTTTTTCCCTGATTTTGGCTGTTATTTTGCTCTGCATTCATGTATAGCACTGTCACTGCGCTCAAAAAGCTCCCGGCATATATTTATTTATTTCGTCGATATGAAATTTGCTTTGCTTTTCTTTGTAGCCAGAATGGGTTGAAGTGTGGTGAATGGGTTGTTTTGGTGCATTGACTGGTGGATCCTATTTTGACGGCGTATGAAGCTGGAACTAATTCCTGCATATTTATTTGGCTCGGACTAAGCAACCTAAGCACTATTTCCACTTAATATTCCAAGGCATGCGGACAGGAACAGCCTATTGGTGATAGCCTCATGCAGCCTTTGGAAGATTTTAAGTGGAAAAATTCAGGAGCCTCAGAATGTCAAAACAATTTATTCCCTTGCAAATTAGCATGGATGCATGCGTCAGTTTAAGGCGTTAGGATTTGCTTTTCCAGCTGTCTTTTGTTATTTTATGTCATTTAGTCTCAGGCTAATATCTGAAAGCTGTGCAAAATGGCGAGAGGAAATAATCCACTCAATAACAGATACTGTCATGATATTGCAGTTCACTAAATTTATCATTGTGTTAATTACTGTCAAAACTTTGCCTGCTGAATTCAGTTTTAATGCTTGATATACATGGACGGTCTTACTGTAAATTAGTTGTTGAGTCTGAGTGTTTCATTGTATGTACAATACAGAATGTAGCTCTCACATGATGGATCTTTCCTCTGCTCTGATCAGGCTGATTCTATGACCACTGATCGCTATGCACCTGTCATTGATATCGTCACTCAAACACCCAGCCTCTGTTAAAACCCTTTATTTTGTTCCTGCATCTCATCCAACGTGGACAGAAAAGGGTAAAAAGATAAAAGAGCATGAGGAGGAAAGAGAGAGCCCCCCCCCCCCCCCCAACCTCCACCAGGCTTGAGGTGCTTTTGTTGTGGACTCCATCTGAAAAGATCAGCTTTAACAACCTAAGCAAATATCCATGAAAAGGCTTGTGAAGGGAGGGCCTTGAACCTTCTGTCGAACAGGTGTGTTTTATAGCACTGTATTTGTCCTTTGGTCTTAAATGCTCTACAGTCCCACATTGTGTGTGTGCGTGCGTGTGTGTGTTTTCCTCCGTGGCTGAAGCTCCACTGTAGCGGTGAGCCAGTCCCAGCAGGAGGACTGCAGTCAACCTTGTGCCATGTGAGAGCTGCGGGAAGCGGACTAACGAGGTGTCCAGGCAGCTGACGGCTTTGTCCTGCCTCCTGTGAGTGGCGATGGCACAAAGCGTGTCCTGCAGAGAGTCCTGTCTGTTCTTTGTGTCTGCCTTTCTCCTCTGCCCAGCACTTTGGGTTACAAAAGGAGGCTGTATGAGGCAGCATTGTGGCATCAGGTGGATGAGATGCTGCGCCTGTCCCCCGTTTCCCTCCTCCCATCCGTCTCCTCTCTAGACCACAAAAAAGCATATAGTCTTGAGTCTTGAATAGCTGTGAATTTGTGTCTCATGCAGTCAGTAGGCTCCCGTCCCATTTTCACTGAAGCCTTGACAAATAACTATCATTTTATTAGATTCCCCATCCCCTTTCCTTGTTCGATCTAGCCTTTCTTTCCTCTCCTTTCTGTCACATTATGCTGAAGTGAGTGATGATCCAGAGGACAGGCGGTTCTCTGTCATGTGTTTGCCGCTTGTATTTGTTCAGTCTGCCATCTTCCTCTCTTTGCTCTCTTCTCTAATTTATGAACTGCCACACTTGAGTGGGCCTAGGGCCTATTAAAACCAGCACATCGCCTGTGTTTGTCCTGGCCTTTCCTGCTCCACAGGAAGCTCATCTAGAGCCTGCACTAGTTAATGCCACTGCAGGGGGTGAGCAAGAAACATGGACACCTCTGTGGATCCTCTGCCCACTGGAGGGAGAGGTTCAGCGCTTCTTTTAAAAGGCCAAAGTCATTTGTTTTTGTTGTTTTCTGTCTCCCAGGGATTGTTTAGAGAGAAAAAGACAGCAAGGGAGATGAAGAGTGAAAGGGAGTAGGAGCAAACAATGGAACATGCCTTTCTCTCAGGAATCTCTTTGTAGATGGTGTGATGTTTCTCATCTGGACCATTGGACTGAAAGCTATACTTTGCTGTTGTTCTACATTCATGGGCCTCTGATGAGTTTCCTCTTCACTTTGTTTCTCTTAACAACAGTTTAAAACATTAGGCAAAAAATCTGAACATTGATGCATTTTATATGTTTACATTGCTCACCTTTTAGGCCTCTTTAGTGCTATAAATCAAACTTTGCCAACACCATTTGTGTGCATGGCCCTGTAAATCTCTATTAATATTTAATCATCGGGACAGCAGGTCTGAATAATGGTCTTAGGATTTATGTTACCTCAGAACAAAGACTCTGAGCTTTGATCCTTCAACCTGTGTTACAGCCTTCTCTAATGGCCACAGCTACAATTGCTGTGGTGATTCAGCTTCATGAGCTGGGTATCCATATGGAAGCTCCAGTCATGTAGAAGCAGACACCAGTTCTAACAATCCACACTGTAGGCATCAAACAGCATGTTCACATTCAAAGCACAGCATCACTGCAATGTTTTGTATGTGAATACCACTCGCTGAGCTCAACCACAGTGTTTCCATATTGTCACAGTAATCGGATTTAAAACACAGGAACACAGGGGCAGACTACCAAGAGAGAACCACAAAAAATCACAGAAAGGTTGGGATGGAATCCCAAAGGACTACAAATCCCTTCTCTCAAATCTCATTGTTTGGAAACCATGAAACCGGATTCCTGTAACAAGTCTCTGATCAGTGGAGATTCAACCCAAAGGACTCAATTAGACCATAACGGCCCTTTCTGACCAGGCCTTTATTTTGCCTCCTTACTTCTCCTACCATGCTGCCACCACTGCAGTGGAGCTGTCTAACGTCCCCAGATTGGGAGCCTGGCCATACAGCACTCTACACAATCACATCACTCAGCCTTTGCCCCTGTCATTACACACTAACAGCATAAATCCACACCAGGATGTGTGTATGCATGCATGCAGTATTTGTGTTGCTTCCCAGTAAACCTGTGGCACTCCCCTTGACTTTGTGTTTTAATTGGCAGCACGAGTACAGTAAACGTATATTTAAAACACTGGCAGAAAATAGCAGTTACTGAAAAATCCCTGCAGTCAGAGGCAGTAATCCAGAATTTAATTTCAGTCATTTTGCCCTCCTTCACTTATGATTAGAGTGAATTATGATAATTTCTTGATTATGGTTTGGCCCCTGCCTGTGAGCCTGAGGACACTCCTTGTCTGAGCTCAACAGAAGATGGCAATGGGGAGTATGTGCAACCCACTGGGTCTGCAGTGTCAAACACTTCCTTTCAGATTCCATAAACACAAGCTGTACTTCGTGTTTGTCTTCAACTTACCCTGCTGTTGCAGTAGCACATGATGGCAATGTGGCAGGTATTTTTCTTTTTTTTTGTTCTTTTTTTTTTTCATTCAAATCAGTATTTGCAGAAATATTTAACAATGTGGTTCAACATCAGGTTTGTGCAAGTTACCTCAAAGGTATCTCCAAAGAGTGAGATGAAATAGGTATAAGAAAGATGGGAAACAAGGAATTGCTTGGCTGATATTATGGTTGCAAGAATTATTGTGTGTTTGATAATGAGTGAGTCTATGTGTGAGTGCAGTGAAGCATCAGCAGTCGGGTCAGCAATCTCCGTAACTTGGCTTCCATTGTCTGGAAACCCGATACCAAATCGCTCATTCACATTCAATCAGCGATTCAATCAGTGATTCAGATAACGCAAGCTGGGTCATACACATCGCTTTCCTCACAAGAAAGTCAATTAGAGCGTCATTTAAAAGGCAAAATTAGTTGTTATAGATTTAATAGGTGACCGTGGCTGTGGCAGACTGGGCAGAGCCTGGTAGACAGTGGTTGGAGGTCCATGGGGAAATGGACGCCTGCTCGCTAAAGCCCACTCGTAATGACTTGTGTTTAGTCTTGATAATGTCTTCTAATTAGATAATCAAAGACAATGGCCTTCTGCACACACCTCCCTTCATAGCAGCTTCTGCCTGCTTCATTGAACAGCAGCTCAGAGTGTAAAGCCTCGAAATTCCCATTCACTCTCATCACTGGTGGACACACCTGGATGGGTTCAGTGTATGCCCGCAGCAAGATGTACAACACTTAATTTGTTGAATTAATGTTAATGGACGCATGAACAAAAAATATGCAATGATCTGTGTTATAAAACATGTAAGAGGACAATAAAATATTACAAAAGTAATACACTTCATCCCATGCGAGGTGTCCACACTGGTCAGAAGGTCGATATAAAGAACCTCTGGGCTGGACAGGCTGGAAAAACAGAGCATTGACAAAGTGTCTCAGCACCCCTTGGAGCTGCCATCATTGGGTGAGTAATACTCTGTTTTCTCCATAATCAATTAGTAAGCCTTCATTAGCTAGGCCATTCATTATGTTGGCGTGTCAGGGACGGGACATGGTGCAGTGGTCGCCCCTGGGATGGGCACGTCACTGGGTGCTGATACATGACGAGGCTCTACAATCGCTCTTGCATCTAAAGAGGACACAGCCATTACTCTGTTGCACAGCCAAGCAAGCATTACTGTGCATGGCCAAATCAACATTACTTTGTTGTTACACCGCCAGCCAAGTAAGTATTATTCATTTTAGCTGCACAGCTAAGTAAATATTATTTACTGCTCAAACACAACTAAATATTCATTACACTATATTGTTAAAACCATTTGAGCTAATTTATTTTTCAACCAGAAAAGCGATGTCTTCTCAACATGGCTGTTTATTCGGGAGGTGAATGCTTATAGTACATATTTGGGGATCTTTAAGATGAGAAAGTGCAAGCAGCCCTGCTGCTGGCTTTTAGCTTGAACTACATAGTAAGACATCCTAAACATATCCCAATTACTCTGGTTTCTCACAGCCCTTGTGAATATTACAGTAGCTTGTGAGCTGCACTAGGAATCATTAATGTAAAACAGATGTTAGACACATTCCCTGGTGCACCAGCTCTCATCGCTGGAGCCTTTACCACTTCAGCATCAACTCTTGTGCTTGTTTGGATGCATTTTTAATAGAAACATTCTAATATGTATACGTGTGTGTGGGTTGGTGTGTCAGTGTTAAAGGGCAGTGTTAAAGATGCCCACAGCACAGTGTGGGCCCTCTCTCTGTGTGTAATGGCCTGTGCTATAGAATTATGATGAGGGGCAGACAGAGATTAAAAGAGTAAGATATTGAATGGCCCTATGATGGATGAGAGCTGTTTGGGGATCAATTAAACAATAAGAAATTAATTCTGCCAGCGACATGCTCATTAGGGACTTGGTGAAAGGGAGGCAAGGGGGAGACAGAAATGTGTCACTGCTATATTTTATTAATTTTGTCCTTGCATTTTTATCCACGCGTAAGCTTGGAGGGGATCATGTGTTTGGGCGCGTCCGTGTGTGTATAAACTACTGGACTATCAGCCTAATATTTTTTATGTCCATTTATGACCGTCTGCTCAAGGACCTCTCATGGTTGCAGTGATTCACTGGTTTTGAAAAACGTATTTTATTGACTGTTCTGTTATGGGCTGCAAGTGATCAACAGCTGCTTCACCCACATGACCCCAGACACATGTGGCGGAGATCTGCACTCTACTGAGTGCACTCTTCTTTTGGAGAATGTAGACATTCTGCAGTAGCAGTTTTATTTTGCACATACACAACATTTATTATTTAGCAACACTGAACCTGATATGATATGTACTCACAATAGGTCACTAAGTGTTTGACATGCGGTGTAGATGTCAAAGACATGTTTGTACACTGCCACTCTCCAGATCTTCCCTTTATTTTTACCATATTGATGACCTTGTTTAAAGGCCACAGCTAAGAGTTTTTTTCCTTCTCCCACTGAAAAGAAGGTGCAATCAACCTTGGACTCTATAGTGCGGTTGTGTCTTTGTGTTGCCCACTGCAGCTAGATTTGGCTAAGCAGAGAAACAGACGAAAGTCAACTAATTACGGGAGCAGCTTGTATCAAAGGGCCGCTGAGCGCTGCAGATACGGGAGCCAACAGATGTGAGTAACAGCTGCCATGTTGAGTGTCAACCTTCTCGGTGCTGTCAGTCTCCATTTGCCCTGTGCACGAGTAAATAATGTGTTGTCTTAATTCATTTGCCTCTGCTTGCAACAGCCGGCGTGTAATGGATTCTAATATTAAACATGATCCTGTTCCAGTGTGCAATTAGTGTGTAGCTCCACCTATTAACACTTACATATTAATGGCGTCTCCCAGAGTTTGCTGAATGATGGTTGTGGGCCTAGTCGTTGTAGGAGTGGGGCACACCAATTGGCAGGCGCCAGTGGTTGGGGACCCATCAGTCTGCCTGCCAATGGAGGCACTATGGAACTTCTGTGGTGCTGTGGCAGAGCCAACACAACAGCCCCCCACTCCCCCCACCCCCATAGGGAAGGCTATCCTGATGCGCTGGCTCAGGGGGTGGGCACACAGACGGACAGGCGGGGCACGTTGCCAAACTGGGCCAGGCCCACTCTGTGCGCTATCTGTCTGTGTGTGCAAATGTCTGCTTGGGGGGGTTGATGTGGATGGACTGCTAAGTGGAAGTTCAGAGGATGGTGTAGGGGTGTGGCTGCTAAGCGAGAGTGGTCGAGGGTGCGCTGCGTACAGATGGGATGCAGCATTTGCTTGCTGAGCAGATGTTTTAGGGGTGTATGTTTGTCTAGGGGGTGTGACATGGTCATTGAAGGGCAGTCAGGGGACTATTGAGGGGACATTTGTTGTTGAGTCTGTTGCTCTTCTGAGGCTACTCATACAAAAATGCTAAAGGTGAGGCTGGAGACTTGACTTCTGGCAGTGAACTCTGCTCTCCATCATAGCACTAACCCTTTGCCCTTTCTTACAAATATTCATGTCTTTTCTCTAATCAGATGACTTGCCTCCTTTATGCCATTTTAGGACTATGTGTTTGTTGAAGAAGCACATTGTTTTTTTTTTTTACTTCAGCCTGGAAGTTAGAGGCATTGATTAGGTATATGCATTATAGCACTCCTTTCATCCACCAGCCTATTTGTCTGTCTGCTGTGGTGTGCTATCCTTTGGTGCACAGCAAAAAACAGATTTGAGTTTTCATTAAGGCAGAAAAACTGTCAGATTCTTGACAGCTTTTGATCTGGACATATTCTCCGATACAGTGGAAACAAACACCAAGATCAAGCCTAGAAACTCTCCCTCTCATCTCTATCACTCTTTTTCCATCATTCTGGTGCTCTGTGTTTCTTTCCACATTCATGCTTCACCTGTAGTCGAGAAGAAGGGCTCCTGTGCTTGCTTGGAGCTGTTTTTCATATTTGGTGGAGCTTTTTTATAATTGGCGGATAGAGACTGGTCTTTGAGTATGGATCATGGCTCTGTAATGACTCTCTCTGTGTGCATGGGTGTGTGTGCAGGGTGTAGACCAGCGCTGAATGGGAATGAGATGAATGCTGGGTGGAAATGAATTTCTAAAGGCCATGGTGCTTCATCACGGGCCCAGCACTGCCCGTCCCACTCCTGCCTGAATAACACCGGAATTATCACTCAGAGGGAGGAGAGAGCGATGAATACCTCCAGCTACTACACCCTGGGGACTATGGTACCCCCTGCCCCTCCCTGTCTCTTTCTCTTCTACACACACACACACACACACACACACACACACACACACACACGTATGAATGTACTGCACACATATGAATGCACTGCACACTCACACAGGTTGGGATTGGGGGGGGCATTATGCACTAATGGTGCGCTCCATTAATCATACAATGATGAAGGCCATTTCCTTTATTTAATTGGCTGCCAGTATCTCAGTGTCTTTGTTGCATGTCATTTCATACTCTTGCTGGAATATGCTTGTGTGTGCTCCACTCTTTTAGCTAGCAGAGTGCTGCATGAGGGTATGGCTGAGAGCTCTACAGACACATCAAACAAGTGTGTTTTGTATCTGCTCGCTGCATATCGCTAATAGACTGGGAAAACAAACCTCTATTTCTGTCGTGCAGTTTTTCCACAGAATGTACCAGCATTCAGTTTGTCTTAAGTTACTTAATTTATTTGAAGATGCAGTTGTAGATAAAAAAATTTTTCATAATTTAATCAGTAATTATCATTTGTTTAACATCCAACTACTCAGGGAGCTGTTTCTGTTGAACGCTAACAAAACCATATTTAATGTTGTTTAAATGCTAGTGGAGCAGATGCTACTTTGGAAGTGAGGTGGGACCAGGAATTTACCCGACTACAGTGTCATATGAAAGAATCAAACGTGTCCAGGCGTGTCATACAGAGGTTTCTTGAGTGATAAAGGTATAAATAAGTTCATGTGTCCGTCCAGTCCTCCAGATGCCTTTTCTTGTCATCAACTTTATTCTTTAGTTTGGCTCCAGTTGTTGCAGTTGTTTTCATTGTTGTTAATAAGAAGAGATAGGTGGATAAAAAAAGGAAAAAGGTCTACTTTGTGTCTACAGTTGGGTGGGTTGCTATTAGGCTATAAATATGTAAGTGTTATTAAGGAACATGTAGCAGTGAACGCTTAGATGAGTCCAAATAAGTAGAGGAAGGGGTTACTGAGGGGTAAAGACCGCACACCCACACTCTCATGAAGGCAAAGGCCGAATGTACACCAATAAAAGCCTGTGCATATTTTCAATAGGTATCAAAATTAATGTGTTGATTTGCAGATGGTGCTTTGGAGTAACTTTTGTTACTCGTGGCATGCTAAAATAGATTATTGTGCAGTAATAGAGGCTGCACTCCAAGCTCTATCCTTCACACACCACAGGAAATAGTAGTTTGTGCGCCACTGAATAGATTTTACCTGGCTGGTAGGTGACATTTTTCTCCACAGGTGACAAACTAATAGAGCCACATGCTCATAAAAATGAAAGTGTTTGTGATAGGCTAACAGCAATTACATATGAATTATGTTAGCAATTAGATATGTCTGATTCATTGTACCATTCTGCATTGTAAGTTTGAAAGCCGTATTTATCTGTCAGTGATGTGTGCCAACACAATTGCCTGCTTGAAGAACCACTGTGGGCATGATAGTGCAAGCTTATTTGCCCACAGTAGGAGATATTGATAGAAAACAACAAAACCATGTTTTTTTGAGACCATAACTATTCAGAAATGAATATTCATGTTAATTTCCGAAACATATTCAATACACAGTCTTTTGTGTTGCAGCTAATTAGACAAGACAGCTCTCACATTGTAACAATATGGGAAGCAAAAACATAGAGTATGCAGTTATGTTCTACTTACAAAGGCTTTTTTGATTCACAAAACACTTGGTCGCAGTTTTACACAGGCATGTCTATTATCATAATGCATACTGCCTGTTCACAGTGTGGAGAGGAGCACATGAGAGGAGAAATGCTGCAGTTGGCTTGTTTTGCTCTTTGAAGGCTGAAGGAGGGCATGGCAATATTTACTGAGAGAGTGCCCCCCCTTGGTCCCACCCTGCTAGGCTGGCGTTTGAGCTTCACAGCCGGGGGATGTGTTTTGCACCAGTACATCTCTTCTCCCTCCCCCTCTCCTCAATCCCCCTCCCGCAAGCCCTCTACAGACATGCTGCACAGGGACACCCACTTCCTCATTAAAAAACCAACAGCCATTAATGTTAGATGAGGGCAAGAGGAGCTGGAGGAGGGAGAGCAGAGAGAAAGAGGGAGGTGTTTTCCCCTTGATCGACTCCTAAGGATGCATGATGAATCCTCACAGACGCACAGGCCGACATGCTGAGAAAGGGGAGGAGATGAGAGGCTGCAGACATTTTTCCCAAAGACAGACAGACTGACAGACATAATCGAGGTCTTATAAAATGGCTGCAGCATCTCACGCACACACACAATCTGACAGACTGATAAATAGATCAGAGATTGAAACAGAAAAGAAGTGAAAAGACTTGCATGACTGCAGGAAGCATCGTTAATGACAGACTTGTTCAAAAACACGTGTTTCCCTCCCTTTCTCCCCGTCTCTCTCTCACACAATGAATATGGAGGCAGCTAGTGCCCTGTATAGATGGACTGTTAATACCCAATATGCCCCCGCTGTGAGGTCTTAAATTGGGAGGCTCCCTGGAGTGTAAGAAAAGTGACAGGGAGAGGAGGGGTAATACCATCTCAGCCATGAATCTGGGGTTGGAGTGGAGAGACCTGGCTTGGAACTCAAACATAAGCAAACATGCACGTGCACACCCAAATGCAATAAACAGTTCACAAATATCTGCCGTTGCTATGCGTTGTTTTGTTATAAGAGTGCTGAGGGCTCTTCACACTCACAGCAGCTTAGACTGTAATGGTCAATTCCCACTGGCCTTCGACCAATCTGCTGAGACCCGCCACTCGATTCCACATCTACCTTTCCAATTGTGATAGACAGTTTGGTCCAGGGAATCAATCCCATCAATTTTGGGTTTGACCCCAGCTGTGCAATGTGTAAAGACTTAAGCACACACGCTCAGGATTTAAACTCGGGCTTATTTAGATATTTACATGCCAGGAGTTTATGTATGTCATGGAGCTTTTCCTTTGCTGTGGTCATGAGGATCACCATTGTGCGCTCCATGTGTGTTGATGTGTGTGGGAGGAAATTGGGGTCATTGTTATTCCACTGTTTTTACACAGAACCTCCAGGAAGAAGCACAGATTACAGCCCAAAGCAACGTGGGTGGATGTTTCGGAGGGTGTGTGTACAGTTGCATTGGTGTGTGTCTGCTACACATATGTGTGTGAGCGCTCATATTTTCTTTCCACATATTCATCCAGAATCATTGGGGTTGCACGGAGAGTTCCAGAGCCCTGATGAGAAGGGGGGCTGTGGCTGCGGAGCTGTAGCCCTATAGCGGTGGCTGGTCTGTGGGGAGCTTACTGTGTGTGTGCGTGTCTGCAGGCCCTGTCTGTGTGCATAGAGCTGGGGGAGACAGAGACGGAGAGAGCGGGCAACCAGAGCTAGCTGGCTGGGTAATGAATTTACTCCTGCGGCACTCTTTAAAGCATAATTACACTCATCAAAGCCAGGAAGGCCTGTCTCGCCCACTGACTCCTAGCTAAAACAAAGGCAGAGCAAAAACACCATGGCTTAATTCTCTTTCCATATTACCATACCACAGTCACCACTGCTAACCACAAAATCATTTTTTACGTCTTTTTCTGTCTTTAGCCAAAGTGCAGGCTGTAAATCAGATTTTTCTGTGTAGAAATGACCGAAAGTAACAATTTGTGGCCGAAGAGCATAAATACTCTAAGTTCAACCAATTTGAATACAGAAAGTCTTTCTGTCCTTAAAGACTTTCTGTCCTTAAAGACTGCATCCATCAGTTCCCTCAGCATCACCAGTACATTCCTGATTACTTGATCAAACTTCCAATTTTAACTATGTATAAGATACCTGGTTCTCAATGTCCCTCTTTGATTCTGTTCTCAAATTCAACCCCACGTTCCTCTTACGATCACTGTCCACCCCCCCTTGTCACCCCTTGATCCCCAGCCTCCCTTCACCTCCAATTTCTGTGGGAAAAGGTCAAGGTTGTGTGTGAGCATTTGGTTGCGTGTCCAGGCACATGTGGAGTGTGTGCGGTAAGCATACAGAGAGAAACCCAGCTACACCTGTTCTAGCTTTGGTGACGAAAGGGGGGCAGAGACGCACCACCCAGCTTTAAGACTGGGATACAGGGGATCAGACACTGCTGGGTCAACATTAATTCACACTGACGTAAACACACATGTGCACACACATTCATGAATACATGTGCAGTCTCACGCATGAGCAAACTCTCAATCATCTCCTTTTTTGCAGTTTTGTAATGAGATTCTTTTAGTCCTACAGTTATTTTATTGAAGGCATAACTGTATTACTGTATTAATGGAGGCTTCTGTTGCATATTTGGTGTCACTGACACATACATTAGCAACTTATCATGATAATGACTACCAGCACCAGTACAGATCAGCCCACAAGAATTTGCCAGAGGACAGATGTGGCTGACAACTGTGGGTATACCGCTATTACAGCCCTCCAGATAAGTGCCTCTCTCAAGAGTCACACTTCTGTAAAACATGGAGCAAAAACAACCACTGCTTTGATAAGTAGACACACTTGAGATACATGTAGCTCATAATTTGAACCGTCATGATTTGACATAATAAAACTTGTGTGAGAAATTCATTTTGAGCGTCCTACGCAGGTATGTATGAGGAAAGAATGTTATATGACATGATAAAATGCTATAGAACAATAAAATCTTTCCTATAAACTCTATGTAGTCTATAGGAAAGAGAGCGAAGGTAGTGAATTTATTGTGTGTGCTTTTGTTGTGTGTATTTGTGCAGGGTGTGTTTAGTCTAATTACTGCAGCCCTCTGCTTGGTGAAGTGATTTACACGTTTTTCTCCACCGGGTTTTTGGTAAATTTGAGATAAGCTCTCTCTCTCCCTCCCTCTGTCCTCTCTCTCTCTCTCTCCCTCCCTCTTTCTCTCTCGATCTTCCCTCCAACTCACCATAATAAACAGTTTCAGTGTTTTGTTTTCCTCCGCAAGGCCTTTGTGTCTCTTGAGGATTTATCATCTGCCCACAGTGTTTTAGGGGTCTTAATCTCCTACCATTTGATTACTACCAGCTAATTAAACAGAGAGGATGCCAAGCAGGTGACAGAGGGATGGAACAGTGAGGTGGCATCAGCTCCTGTCTGGAAGCCAGGACTTCTTTTTTGTCCTCTGCTCCAGTTGCCATAGTCTGCACAAACAGTCGAAGTATGCTTTATTTGCATATTATAACTGTACTCATATGAATTGTAGTGTATGCGGTGCACCAAATCACATATCTGTCCACTGAGCCAAGTTGTTTTTCTTCTTGGTTAAATAGACCTAGTTTTTATTTCGCTGTGCGCTTGCTACTGGACTGCCGGAGGCCAGCAGGAGGGAGGAGTGCTGGATTTCAAGGCTCTGGGAATAAGGAACTGCTGACATCAGCATCCAAAAGCCATATTAGTTAGAAGGAATGGATCACAGTGAAAAAAAAGTGCTTATAGGTTTATTCCTCTAACAATTGGAATTGGATGCAGTCTTTTTTTCTCAGTTTTCTCCCTCACAAAGTTCAGTGTCCCTTATGAATTTTTAGCAGCAGGTACAAAATCTTTAGCCGTGCATTTATTGGTTGTGACACCTTGCTCACCCATGAGGTTGCTTAAACAGAGGAGTGAAATGATGGCGCACAGATATGAAGGGGACAATGATAAATGTCACAGATGACAATGAGTTTGTCACAGCTGAGAGATGCCCTTTTCCCCAGTCCCTCAGCAGAGATGCTCTCTTCACAGGTCTCAATCCCTTGTCAAGTGGTTAAACCTGCACATCCATATGCATGCTCCTACACATGAAACAGCGTGCATCTGCTTGTCCTGCTTCGCGGCTGCCCTAGTAGACAGGCAGACAGGATGTCCTTAGCCCCAAGGCCAGTGAGACGACACAGGATCTGCTGACCGGGAGAAAGGGGCCGCCAAGATCCTCGGGGCAGACTGATGCACTGCTGTGGATGAACTGCTGCATCGAGTTGACAAAGTAGACTCGGTCAGCACATCATCAGAATGATTTTCAGATTGACTTCTTTTGACAATTCACCAATTTACTCTCTTATGGGAATGTGCATTCATCAAGGGGATAAAGATTGTGGTAGCTCTTAAGGTGAGCCTGCTGAAAGACCACTTACATATCCCCTCATTATATTCCTTTATAAGGCAGACAAGCACATCTTTAGGCTTTAATTATAGTTCGTCAAATAGATAATTCACCACCACTGAAGATACATCAAACTGTACCTGCTTAATTAGGCATTTATTGGGGTTAAGTGTGAGCAAGAAGCTTTGCAATGAAACAACCCCTATTCCGTTTCATTTTTAATCATCAATAAATATGGGTAATGGGGTTAACAGGGTTTATTTTTGTTCTTACTTTGCAATCATGTTGCTTTTCATTTTCAATTCCACAGAAAATGCAGTATATGCCATGCACAATTTTACCTCCGTCTAATCACAACCAGAATCATCTGTCAGACTGCTATCCATTAACCATGGGAGAGAGTTGTTGCTTACTGTAGGTACTATCGTGAATGGGTTGAATTATTAACAGTGCAATCTTTTTTATATTTATCAAAGTTCTGTAAATAAATTCTTTTTAAATTATGTTTCTATATGGTGCTTTAATGCTGCACTTCAATGATAATAAAACCCAGTATCTGAAATATGGAATGCCACCAGCAACACTTAATTAATCTTAATTGCTTTGAAACAAGCCAGCCTGCAGAATCGCCTCGTTTTTCTAAACGACTCTTCCCTCAACAATATTGCATACAACCATTTTTCCCCCTGTCTTTCCTGGCGTGATGAAATGCGCTTTCCATTGCTATCTATCCCTTATCCACTCTGTTCCGCCACACACTCTTTTCTCCGGTTGAGGAAAAGCTTTCGGAGGCTGCCAGAGCAGACCCGTCATCTGCTGGCAGTCTATTTGCTGTTGTTGGTGGGGGATGAGTAATGGCAGCACCACTGTCCTTATCACCAGTCCACACACCTGCACTCCTCCCTGCACCACACACTTAATTGCCCCTCCGCTCCCCCCACCTCCACCCCTGCTTCAGACCCTGATATCTGCTTATGCCTCACATTCCTGGATAGAGGCCTTATGTCCATTAGTGCCATGGCTGCATGGGATTTATAGCTTTGCTATGGAAGCTAGGAAACAGCATTTCGGGTTCTGTGTGGCAGGAGATGCTGGTGAACTGGTTGGGAGGCTCTTGTTTTTTGAGCATGGGAAGGGGGCACTCTTATCCTCCTGTACAGTGATTGTGCTGAAGAAAAGGAGTGGTGACATTTGCCTATGGTTTTCAGTACTGACAGATTGCTCGCGGTCAGGGTCAAAGCTGGCATACCACAGAGGAAAACAATGAGGCAGAGAGAGCATAAGACAAATAAAAACAGAAGGCGTGGAGGAGCATTGAAGTGATGTCCACACAGAGTCAGACAGATCCTCCCAGAGTGAGGGTCACAACAAGGTGGATGCAAATAGAACAATGGGCCCTCATGCACGTGCCATAAACATGCACAAGCGGTTGCGGTCTCTCGGCTCACTCTGATGCATACATTGTCAACAGCCAAGCAGATTTTTACCACTTAAACTTAATACGCTCCAGTTAGCTTTGAAAGAATTAAGCTCAGTACTCGTTTTCTTTTTTTTTTTTCCACTCTTTCCACTTGTTGGCTAGACCACAGTACAGCTTAGGACTATCCAACCATTTTTAAATTGTTCTGTATTAGTTCAATTAAGCAAATATCCACATCCCAGCTGCAGAAGTGGCGTTATGCTATGTTTAAACACTGTGACCTTGTTCTACTGAAAATTGAGTGGACTGTGAAGCAGAGTGAACCTGCCCCCTTTCTTCATGGCTCCTTGTATCCAAATCATTGCACCTTGTCCCTCAGTGCTCATTTGAAATAAATGTTTTTCGTTGTGTTGACAGTCATGATGTCCAGTCATCGCTTTGACAGCAGAGAAGACCACAGCACATACTGTATGTTTGTTTATGTGGGAGGTGCGAGACCAACGAGCAGGAACTTCATGTAGGCTTTGTTGAGATCTTTCCTTCCATGGCAGCATTATTTTGGTTTGTTGAAAGGTAATTGGAGAACCATTTGAAGTCCTGTGGTGGTAGACTCCTCAGGCCCACTCCTCCTTTGACAGGCCTGTAATAGCCTTGTCTCTCAGTCACCAGGAGACCAGTAGCCTTGGCCTCAATCCATCCTCTTGTGAAAGAAGTCTCTCAAGAGACCGTGATTGTACCTTAAGAGATTGTGTCTATGTACATCTGTCTTCCTAAAAATGGAGAACTAGGATGGGGGTATTGGCTTGGATAGGAGCTTATCTTCCCTGATAAATGCACTTGAATGCATTTAGTCTCCTTCAAAGTGTCTTTTCTCTCTTAGCTGCAAATGTTGCAGTTACGATGAATGAATATTAGTGTACTCTCATAGCATGTTTCTTTTTCTGTCCTCTATGGGTCATTACACAAAGAAGGTGCAACGAAAAAACCTGAGACATGCAAAGCATTTCTGTGTATGAGATTGATTGCAGACAGTTTGCTCAAACAAGCAGCATTCTCAAATAGAGACAATGGCAGCAGCGGCTGCAGCTCTGGCCTATAAAAAGCAGCAGCAACAGCTCTAGTATCCATTTAAGAGTATCCATCGTCCTCTGACCAAATGCCCCAGAGAGCACCTCCATTAGGGCTCCAGCTGGACACAGTAGCAACCACAGTTACACTTTTGTCCTGCCACCAGCCTTTCAGGTCAGGAGGGTGCTAAGAGGCTCCTATTGGCAACCCACCTTTCCCCAGTGATAAATATCTAGGAGCTCACTGGATGACACCAAATTTTTCATCATTAATCCGGCCCATTATGAGGCTGTTTCCCCAGCATTGATCCCCAGTCCAGTCCAGCTGACGCAGCCCCTCCAGGGTGGATGCGGGGGGGTCACTGGGGGAACTGGGACATAGCCAGGCTACCCAGTCAAGTGCAGGGTAGGAAAGCTAGTATAAACACAGATGTGAAGTGTTGCCCGTGCGTACTAATCACCCTATACTGTATGTTTAAACATACACACATACAAACACAATTGAATACAACCACACACATGAAAATATAAACACAAGATGCTGTGTTGGATGAAACTGGATATCTGTGAGAAATAGGATGTTGAGAATCAGGGCCAGATGTCCAGGTGTTTGCTGATAGTAAAGCCTTAATTACATTCACATGCTGAGAGACAGTTGCTCCCCATTACGTTTTATAAACACACATACTGTACATACACACACCAGTGAGCCCAGAGGGCAGATGCACAGCCATTGTCTTTTAATTTCATTCTTTACTTTTCCCCGTATTGCTCTCCTTTACCCCTCCTGTCCAGCCCAGTTGAGATTGGCCTGCTGTTGTGCGCTCCCAGTATTCCAGAAAATGAGATGAACAGAATGCATTATATCCCACTGGGGAGAGACGTCAAGTAGGGAGATTTACCTTCTTTTTACAAATGATATCAAATCAGGGAACCTAAAGTCTGTCAGCTGTGAAATTACTGCTCATCCGGGTCTTTCTTGTTTCTGCCCGCAGAAAGAGAGAGCCGTAGAGACTGTTAGAGAGGAGCAATGGAGTAGAGAATAGGATGGGAAGGTATTTGGCTCAGCATGTGTTCCCTGTCTCCCATCTTCCTCTTCTCTGCCATCAACTGTTGAAGACAATCTTGCCAAGGCTGATTGTGTGTCCACCTCCTTTGATGAAGGCAGGTACAGAGATTGTCATCGGGCCACATGGAGGCAGTGAGCTTTGCCTCCAGGCTAACAGCTGGGTCTGCTGAGGTTCACTCCACTTTAAATGTCTCTCTTTACTTTTGTTTGTACACAGAAGATTGCTTTGTGATAGCCAACGCAAATTCTTTGCCAAACACTTCCTTTATCCATTAGCCTTTGCCTTCACATTACAACATAAACATGCAGAGACGATCACCGTTAGTGGTGTAATAGAGCTGTATGTAGCCTTACCATCCATATAGCTCTCTGGCAGACCAGTCCTTATTGGTGTTGTGACAGCCAGCTCGGTCAGAGTGGTGTGGTGGTGGCAGAGTTGCGTCTAGAGGGGAGGGGGTCAGATGGACGAGGTAATTACCCGGATCAGTGAGCATGAAGGTGGGGCCATGGACCGCTGTCATCACCGGGCTAACAGCTGGAGGCTAAAGCCCCTTCAACAGCTGGGTGATTACATACGCACACACAAGCGCACACAAACGCATGCGCACAGTCCACAAGAATTATCATCACCTGTGCTGAAAAGAGACAAGTGGCCGGTGCTGTGATAATCAATGGCACAGCCAGCCAACTGCTTTCCTCTTTCTTTACAATGCTGCGCACTCCATGAAGAAAACAATGAACATACACGATCCTCTTTGTCACACTGTTCATACGGTCATTAAGGTTGTTTGAGAACGTGACCTCCTCCATCTCCTCTCGTCTTGCTGTGTGTTTTTGAGCTGTTGACATCCCTCTCTCGCTCTTTTCTCCTCCCACATGAGGAGAATAGAGACATTAATGGAGCTGGCAGTCCTACTGTGTGAGTTATTACTCTGCTCTTTCCCTAATGGAGAAAAATTTAATTATCAGCTAATTTGCTGTGTTGTCTCTAGTGACATGAAGTTCCCCATAGTGTCGGCTCCCATTAAATGCTCTGCTTTGACTCCTTTATTCAGACACAGGGAGTCAAGAATCCAGGTAGACACAATGAAATTCTGAGCAAATTCTCCTTTTGTGGCACATATGACACACAACACACTATGTGTTGGCAACTTTGTATACTTCTGCATCCCAATACCAGCTTCAACTTCAGGTTGTATTCAGATCTGATCCAAGGCAACGTGACATGAGATGATGGAAGTGAGTTTTGATAATCAATCCTCTATATGTCCACAGTGGGGTTTTCTCATCTGTGTGCCAAGTGTGTCACACAAACTGCAGTTTTCTTAAATTCCTCTCACAGTAAATTGGTCTAACTTCATGATTACACAAGACAAGATAAAGTAGGAGAAACACTAAATCTGTGAAATAAATAATTCAGTCTCCTCTGAGAACTGCACACAATAGACCTCTTTTTAAAAATAAGGGACCTGCATTAAACCTTCACATTCTGTCTTATTGCCATCCACTAAGTATCTTCCATAGTGTTGCTCATTTATCTGTCTGTCTCTGCTTGTAACCACTGGGTATAATAATAGTCAGCAGTGGAGCCGTCTTCCCTCCACATATAATGTGGATGTCATCCAGTGGGACCATTAAAACAATGTGTTATGATTGGGCGTCTTGAGCAGTGAAAGGGATTGATTTCCATTTACCCCCCATTAAATCCTCAGACATCTGGCGTGCCTTTGCCAGCACATTTCCAACTCCTCCTTTTTGTTTTCTGCTGAAATATTCAGGAGTACCTCTAGCTTCTGTGCTCTTACTACCTCCCTGTCAAAATACACCCAACCTAATTGACTTATTTATTTAGGTTTAGGATGTGTGTGTACGCTATGCACTAATTGTTAATAATCCTTAGACAGCTGAATCAAAATGAGGTGATGTTATGTGACGTGCCTGCGTGATTGTTTTACCCCTCACTGTGTGAGTGTGGTTTTTGCGTACTTGTGACTGGCTGTGTGAGGCTCTGCGAAGGCTGATTTTGTGTTGCTGTATGTCAGACCTGCAGGCCAAGCGTAAAGATGGAGGGGGCACATGAAAAATGCATGATAATCATCCCACCACAGTGCACACAAAATCCTAATTGGAGAGAGGGTCCCCTCCCTATTTGTGTACAGAGAGGCACCAACAGAAGTGGTGTAGCCAGTTCATTAGACCTTTGTTTTATCTTTACTCTAAGATGCTTGGCTTGGCTTTTGTTTTGCCGCAGAGCCAAAAAACTGCTCTGCATTCAACACAATCGTTAGACATTGAAATAGTACACATGTTTATTTAGGGTGATGTGTTTTTGTGTTGTATTTTTGACTGCTACTTAACAGGCAGTATTTATGTTTTTAACTTGTTCCTCATGCTAATTTCTTTTCTTTTCATTTTACCAAGAAAAGCGCTCCAGTTTCACCATCTTCAATCTGAATATTCTAGTGGCTGTTATTGAATTTAGCCTAAAGCTCTGTCAAAAGGGGTGTAAATATATGGGTCAGGAGTGAGAAGTGTTTGGCCACCCCCGGCTCTGCTCTCTCAGCCATTAGAACAAACACCACACAGCTGCTTATCCATGCATGCCTCGCCTGCAACACGGTATCTTATCAGCTGAGAAGCCACACTGGCCAAATCAATTAGAGCCTGTGAATATCTATGGATCTGCAGTGTGAAAGCATCAACAACCCTCCAGCTCCTCCTGAGAACAGCCAAATTAATAACTCTAAGTGGATAATGCCCTTGCTCCTATCAACATCAAAATTGAATTCTTGCAAACAGCTGAAATATGGCCAGGGCATGTAGCACTGCGGTAGTCAGCATTACAGGCTTTTGCTCTGATAGCTTGGTATCCTCAAGCCCTGCTCTGCACATTGAAATTCAAAATGCAAATTCTTAACAGTATCTAATTGGCAGGGGGTGTTTAACATAAAAGTCTTCCTGAAACCATTTCTTTCCAGACTCTCTGAGTTCAGCGTTGGTTCTCCACTGAGTGGCTCTGTTGAACAAAGAGACTATGAGCAAGGATCTACAGTGTGGGTAAAGACTCACGTCGAGCAGAAACCAAAGTCGAGTCCACTGGCTAGCTGTGAAACTGGGGACTCTTGGGGAGGGGCGGAGGACCAACAGTGCTCATGAAATAAATGGAAAGGACAGAATAAGTGCTTTTACATAATACATGGTAACATGAGAGCCAGCAGAGCCCTCCTCCCCCTTTTTTTAATGCCCACTGACTGTTGAGATCTCATTGCAATCTCTCATTTGTGCCTGTTTTAACCACTGTGGGTCATCTGTGGTGCCAGGAGCACCACAACACTCATTCAGAGGGTCCTTGTGTTGGCACCACTTAGACTGGTCTCATTCGCATGAGCTGTGATAGATGCATTTGAATAGTCAGGATGATAAGGCCTTTTTCCTCTGTATCTTCAGCAGTATTGGAAGAAGCAGTACTTCGACTCATTCAGTTGTTTGTCCCTGGAGTTTGTTAAAGTTAATCTGGCTCTGATTAGCTCTTTTAATAAGATGAAGTGTCTGCTCTCTGGAGTGGTTTATTCTTCCCAGGGAACAGGCTTCTATGGGTTTTCCATGTTGTACTTTCCAAGGACTTAATGTTATGTTTTACACCCTATCATAAATTCAACTCGACAATGACCCTGATTCACACACAACCACCGGCCTTATCCCGTTCAATCTGTTGAAGTCATTGAAGTTTTGCTCATTTCAAGGTCGTAGACTTCCCGATCATAGTGCCCTCCTTCATTTGCTTCATTTCACTCTTCTCCACCATGAGTGGATAGTCAGACTAAGTAGTTCTTGTCTTTGTGCGTCTCCAGTACGTCATCTAAAATAGCCCTTGAAACTGCCGAGAAGAAATAGATAAAATGTTTTTTCAACTCTTAAAAGCTGCAGCATGGACAACAAGGGCACCGCCCTCTCTTTTTCAATGTCAAAAGATGACTAGTGGCAGCTAAGTCAGAAACAGCTTAAGTGGAAAAGATGAAATAGTGGCAAATAAACTGCCATTGATAGAATACAAGGGGAAAAAATGTTGCTATGTGTAGCCAAGCAAACCAAAACAGTGCTCCCTCAAATTCATATAAAACATGTGAATCCATTTGAAATTGTGTCATAAATCTTCTAAGACTCTATCATTTTGTTGTAAGTAGGGATGTTATGTATTCACATATCTCACCTCAGTCTTTCCCACTTGTCTTTTCAATGGAAACCGGCAAATACTCAGTTTAGCTGTACTGATTTCCTTGGCCACAAATTCAGCAGTGTTTTAAAGTGGTCAATGAGGCGGATGAGGGGTTAAGAAAGCTGCTGTCTATCCTCTCCTTTGTCCTCCTCACACAGCAATGGTATGTGAAGTTATTGGGGTCCACCGTGATCTGATAGAAGGGGGATGGGGTCAGGTAATCCACTGGCCTGCCTGCAAACACTCTTTCATGCTAGGCTGCCTTTCAATAAATAAGAAATGTTCTCTCCCTCACCAATATAATATTAACCTGATCTCGTCCATGGAGAGTTTGGGGGCTACCTCCTTGGTTAGGGGCGGTAGAAAGGCCTCCAGGCCACAGTGCTAATGGATACACACGTACACAGTGTTTGAGGATTAGACAAAAGCCCATCTAGGGGGAATATAGCCCAGGAAAGCAGAGGGGGGTTGTAGAAAGTAAAGGCATCTAATTTCTACCCATTTCAACAACAAGTCACCACCACGTCTTTACCTGGCAAGTTCACAGTGCACAATCAAGACTAATGTGATTCATATAGAAATAAAAACAATGTGATTATCAGTGAAATTCTCGGACAGAAGGGGGCTGATTAAAATTGTCTGATCTGAGACAGAGAGAGCTGAAACTGAAATGTGGATCAAGCCGAGCTGGAGAGATGTTGCAGCCCTCTGTAGCAGCGGCTTCATGCAGTGTTTACCTTTGAATCTCTCTCCCTTTTTCTCCTCCTAAATTCACTTTTCTCTGGAAGACAATCTATTGGTCACAGTCTGGGAGTAAAGCAGCACGGCTTAGGCCACAGAGGATGAGCTCCATCCCAAGCAGGTGCTAGTGGACTCACTCTCTTTCAGAGTCAGTGGCAAATACCAACACTCTCATTCAGCTGATTCAAATCATTATGAGGATTATACAAGATAAAATATTATGCTGGAGACACAAAGAATAATTGCTAATGGTGGCTTTAGAATGGCCTCATTCTGGAAATGAGAATGAGGGTGACAGAGAATATTTCAAGTCTTTATCTTGAGCTTTCATTAATGCGAGTTTAATGGAAAGGATGCTGAGAGAGGAATGTTAATTATGGCCATTCATTTTTTCACCGAGCAGTGAGCTGAGGATGGTTCCACCGGAACAAAGATGATTCAGACTTCTTGTTCTCATAACCTGCGTTTGTGTGCCGACAGAGCCGATCTGTCTTGTTGCATGTTAATGTCACCCACAATTGACTGCTTATAAGAATCCACGTTAATACATCCAATTCGTATTCTTAGTGCAGGACATGCTTCTAGATAGCTTTTTATGCCTGTAGTCAATCAATAGTCATGTAGAATATTGATCTACGTTGTGAGGCAAGAGGATACAAAATCTTAACCAAGTACCTTTTATGTTTATCTCCACCGGGCTCTGATACATTGGAAAATCTGTCTGAAATGTTGAGTTTGTGCCTTGGTGTGTAGAGGAATGCAGATGTGGTGGTGAATGCAGAGTGGATGCACCATTGTTCGCTGTGTGGAACTCGTCTATAATTTACAGGGTCTCCACCCCTCTCCGTCACTAATGGATGGGGATGTCTGCTCGGAGACTGAGCGGGGCGTTAAGATAGGCTGGAGGATTGCCTCTTGAAGACCCCCCTCCACCGCCATAGCAGATAAAGAAAGCCCACTTCAATTTGGTGCATGTCTAGTCCACGCAATGGGTTACCAAAGACACCGAGACAAATCTTGAATACAGCGCTAAGGTTTTGAGGTGGGACATATCTCATGAGGGTAGATGTTTGAGAGAGGGGTGGTGGGGAAAGATGTGTGTTGGGGGTGTACAATGTGGAGTGTACACAGATCATTACCATCCCCTATAGCTCCAGGGCTCGTCATGCTGAAGGCAGGCAGATTGAAAGGGCTAATGGGAGCCAGGGTGATGCTGTGTGGAGTAATTTAGTGCAGGAGGCGTGGTGGTTGAGAGCAAGGCAGGGGGAGAAGGAGCTCTTAATCCTCATCATAAAAAAAGAGATATACAATTTCACCTTAGCGTGGGGGTGCACCTTCGATACATTGAGGACAGGTGCTCAGCTGAGAGAATGATGGAGGTCACTGCGGCCCCTAGGCTATATTGAAATGACTGTATGCCAGTGCTGGCTATTCCTCTCTGTGTAGTGTCAGCTCAAAAGAGAACCGCCTTTGTTGTTGGCCCATTCATAGCCTTGACACCAGATGTGAGTGTCAGCCACAGGATGAAGAACAGCTGCTGTGGGGTTAGAATGGTATGGCCTGGGTAAAAATACTCATCATGTTTGCATGTGAAGTTCAGTGGCCATGGTGATAGCATGCAGTGGCTGCTAAGGCTAGGCTGATTGGGCTGGGATGGGCTGGGCCAGACTAGAATTTGGGCTGAGATAGATTTGTCAGGATGCACAGGACTGGGAGGAACAACAAGCAACGCGATGTCCACAGCAGCCATCTGAAACACTCCATCGCACAGTAGCTTAAATGTTACAATACGCTCACTCTGACTGACATTCACTTTTCCTTTTATTATTCATTTATTTGCTCTGCTCTTAGATGGACTAACCTCACTCTTCACTTATTTATACAGAGAGACAGAGACATTTCGCTCCTTCTGGCAGAGGAAGGATCAAGAAACAGGGGTTCCGTCCAGATAGCTTTAGGCAGCGCCGTGTGATGAGAGCCTGATGAAATCATTGTTTGAATCTGAAGGACACAGAGGAAGCTGTCTGAAACAGTTAGAATCAATTTAATTTGAGCTTTGGGATCAAAGGCAGGCCTCTGGGCTGCTCAGTATTTTTAGTGCTGCCTTTAAAGCCATCAGTCATTTTCAATCCTGATTAACTTATGGAAATCACAAGCTATTTTTGAGGTGTTAATTCTCATTAGATTTCTGATGGCTAGACGATGACTGATGCATAAGCACGTTGATGTTGACTGAAATGGGGTCTGCCATTGATTTTTGTGTATATACTAAAAGCTGTGTTGTTTTACATTCATTTAGGCTCTGTGACTTCGTAAAACTTTACATAATGTAGGTCTATGTGGTTGTATGTTTAGTGATGCTGCAGACATTGGTGCGAAAAGGCCTTCACACACAGTAGTTGCTCAGTGACTCGTGAGATATCTCCAGTAGTGGCATACTCCTTCGTACATAACACTTCATGAAAGCATTTTCATTTCATACATAATGTTCTCGGTATTGTATGGAGTGCTTTTGAAAGGTTAGATGTTGTGTCTGACCTATTAAGAGGTGGCCTGAGGACAGATCACTCTAGCTCGGGACCAACAACATAGCTGTGGACAAAGCTACTGATAGAATCTGTGCCCCCCCCTTTGAGAAGAACAGAGGTGCCATTGAATGTGCACATGAACCCGCAAGACATAGAAGTGTATTAGTATTTATAAGAGCAAGAGAGTGAACACACTCCAGTGCACCAGGATTAGCTTGTGTGGCCTGGTGGGCAACCTGCTGTTTTCTGCATCATTTCCAACCTGGGTGTTTTCAGAGGAAGATTAGGACAAGGCCAGATTGTTGAGTAATTGGTGGAGAGAGGCTGCGGCTCCCTATGATCCCATCACAGTCTTCACACCTCACTGGCATTCCCCCGAGACCAGTGTCATACAGATAGGAGTGAGAGCTGCATATATGTGTGCGTTTACGTCAGCGTGAGTGTGCATTTGCATTCATGTGACAGAAAAACAACAGAATGGGATGCAGATAAAGATTGCTGAGAAACAGACTCAATATGGAGATGATATGTAGATTTTCCTTACCCAGACGTGTCCTAATTTTAATTTTTCACTTACAAAAAGAAAATACGACATCTCTGCCTGTGATGTTGGTGTGCGTGAATGGAAGCTGTCAGTGCTGGAAGTCTCTTGACCTGTGCGCCTGTCCTGGGGTTCACGCCTGGATATGCAATCTTTCCTCAGCTAGCCCCCATTGGCTTCTTTTCTTCCCCCCTTTGATCTCAGACGGATAAATTCTGCCTGGCTGCCCCTCCGTCAGAGGAAAACCCAATGGTGGGTTAGGCAAGGTCATGTGGAGAGAGTGACACAGTCAGGGTAAGAGACAAAGATAGAGAGTGAAGAGACTGAGCTAGACCGGCAACAAAAAAGTCAAATTCACCTCTCTTTTTCATCTCAGATGAAGTCTTTTACATCGTGCTGTCGTGTTTGGCCCATTTTTGCCGTTCAAACCAATCAGAGTATTAAAAAAAAAAAGATTTAATATTAAGACTTTCTTTACAACCAGCAAACAAGTCCAAATTCCCTGTTAAGACTAGTGGATCCCAGAGATTAGCAGACATAATACTAGTAACAGGCTAGGGCAATATGCTCCCTGATACCATCTACTTCAGCTTCCTTATCTGGACTTTTCCCTGCCTTACCTGCCAGCCCACATCGCCTGTCCTTATGTATATTTGCTTAGTGGTTAAAAAGACACTGAGGCCACTGTCGTGTTATCATCCAGCAGGGCTCTTTATTTATTTACCTGTCTATCCTCTCTGATTCTGCTCATGTATTCCCTCTGTCCCTGACTCTGTTTCCTTTGAAGTAGGTCATTTTATAGATGGGAAAGGTCATTCCCTCTGACTCCCTTGTGCACTGTCTTATTCTATCTATCTATCCATCTATCTGTCTATCTATCTATCTGTCTATCCATTGATCTGTCTATCCACCTGTTTGTCTTTCTATTGTTGTAAACAACTGGTTGGAGTGGGTGAAGGAGGGGGAGACTGAGACAGGAAATATTATTGGACAGCAATGCTAATATGCAGATAATGCTGTTAGCGCTGTGCAGTGGCAATGCTGGTGAATGAGTTGCTGTCAGGGGCACTCTGCTCTGACGGGCCTGTTGACAGTCTGTCTACGTGTGTGTGTGTGTGCGCACGTTTTGAGAGGGGGACAGCTCAGCTTTGTCACTCTCTCAGCACTTGGCCTTATGGGCACACGGCTGTATGACTGCAATTAGCAGCCCCTGGCATCCCCTGCATGTGCTCACACACATGCATCGTTACGGACATGCAGATCATTTTTGTGGAGACACAAATGCGCACACACATGAATCGGACATATGGACACAAACGTGGAGCCTATATGGCCAACAAGGCTGTTCAGTTTCAACTGTGCTTACGCTTTACATTGGTAAACCGTCTTTTGCCAGACAAAGGTTGATGAGTTCTTATGAAATCTCAGCAGTCTGTGTCTGTTAAGGTGCCTTAGATGAGTAGTTATTTTTATAGTCCTTTGAAGATTTTGTTATTTTGTTCCTTTCTTTTGGAGACCTTTGTCATAACAAGTGCTGAAGAGGTGGGGAGGAATGGATGTGGACACAGATGCCCCTTTTTGTCTGTCGATTACAGTAGTGGTCTTCTACACAGCTACAGGCATACAGGAAGACACAGTAGGTGTGAGGTTGGAGGTTTGACCTAACCACCAAAAGCTTCACCTTCCCCCTCAAGTCCTCCTCCATCCTGACTGACATCCCTCTATGGGCCTGTACCCCCAGCAGCGATGGTCAATAAATCCCTGCCTGATCCAGCACTTCAAAAACAACCATCCCCAGTTCCTGCTCAAGCCAACAGCGTCATGAATAACAATTAACACCCTCCAAAAACAGCAGTAACCTCCGATAACTCCAGTCTATCTGGCTTCTGGGGTGCATTTGCATTAATGATTTCTCTGCCTTCCTCAGTCTCTGTCTCTCAGCCGCTATCGCTTTGTCCCTCTGCTCTTCTGTATCTCTTTTTTTTTTCCATGAGCCCTGTGTATCTTAGCCAATGTATGCCCTCTTTTAAATGTGTATCTGACAATCATGGCTGCAACATACTGTAGCTACAAAACACACTGATGACAGTTCTTATTGGAAAGATTGTATTTATTTTCCCCCACCTTGATTTTGTGCCAGGAAACTCGAGTAGTAAACAATATTAGGTATTTTAGACGATGAGTGAACCCTGTCTGTTCCAGTGCAGTGGTTAAGAGACAGCATGCATCTTAGAGTGAAAATAAAATGCTTACTCACACACTGTTTCATATTTATGTACCCTTGTACTCTGCCTAATGTTTCCCTCTTGTCTCTTCTCTCTCCTTCCTGCCGCTCTTCTCTGATGACACCGCCCTTTCCCAAATCTCATCATTCAGGTGAGTCATGTTTTTTTCCTGTTCAGTCATTTCATCTTTATTCTAGAAGGAAACGCTCTTACAACTGATTGTATTTAAAGTTTGCTCCTCATCTGATTTGTCTGTAAGAGATGAGACACCGCTGAGTAAGGTTTACTTTGCCCTGTGCTCATTATAAATCATACGAACCAGGTGTAAATGCAGTTCCACAGTTTTCACCGCACTTATACGGTAACACACTCAGAAACACACTCACACTCACACGCATGTAAACACATACAGTATGTGAACATGCAGACATGCACACCTCAGTCACACCCACACCCATAACTGCTGTCTGAATAAGCTGATGAGTACTAGAATTGTCCCAAGGGATCTGGCTGAAATAACTGTGATATTCCTTTGAAGGCCCCTTTCGAGAGCAAAGTAATGAACACTTTCAGCATGGAGCCTGCATTTTGTGCTGTGAAATTGTCGTGTGGTGAAATGAACAAAATGGGATTTAGACTAGCTTTCTGGGGAGCACATCCCCCACACTCCACACCCACTCCTCCTTCTGGTTTTACCAACTTTGCTCATCTACCTCAGGTGCCTGTTCTCCCCACCTCTTTTTCCTCTTCTTCTATCTCTCCTTCACCATCCCATTTCCCCTCCCCTTCATGGTTTCCATATTTTTGCCCTCATGCATCTCCCTTGCTCCCTCCTTCTCCTCTCCCCCTCCCCTCTATCCTTGTCTCCATATGCTGTGTCTGGGCTCGTTTACATGGCTGGAGGAAAGGAAAAGGAGAGGAGAGGAGAGGGCTAGTCTGAATTATACATGCAGCAGCAGTAGTGCACCAATCCAGTCGGGACCCACCAGATGCTTGCCCTCCAGATTCACTGCTTTTGTCTCTTTTGCCTCTCTCAACATGCACTTGTTGTATCCGTGTCTTTTCTATTGTCTGTGTGTGTTTTACGTGTGGCCCTGTTTAATAATTTTAGAATGGTCACAATATTTGTCGTACAAGGACGTCGGTTCTGAGAAGAAACTGCGTTCATGTTTGCATCGCAATCAACAGGACTGCTGCTGAGCTTGCATGTAGTTTTATTTCGCCTTCTTCCCTCACTCATGTCTATCATATGCATGAACTGTACCTTTCTACTGGGTCCTGGGGTTAGTGGCTCCTATTTCTCAGGTGAACCCCTCCAGTGTCAGATGTGTGTGTCTGCAGCATGTATGTGTGCGTATGTGTGTTCCTGTATGTGTGACAGGGAGATTTACATGCTCTAATGATGAGGGATCAGGGTGAGGACAGGTCCTGTCAGCACCCCTAATGAGAGAGGGCCTGTAGCCCGGGGCCAGGCTAAAGAATTGGAGAGGAATATGGATGGGGGATGGGGGTCGCTCTAAGCAGTGGGGGGGTCTAAGGCGACAGAGGATGGCATCTGTCTTTGGTGACACTGCCCTCATGGCTATTTCACAGCACCCGTCCTGAATTCCTCTGTACAGAAATGATGTGGATACAAGAAAGGGGTACCTCTACTCTGTTGAAGAGGGCTACTGATTAGAGCTGTTAGACTCAAGGATTGAAGCCTCTTCACTCAGACACACAATGTCATCCCGCTGTCTCAGCTCTGCTAAATTATGCTGCTTATTGATTCAGAATTCAGCTGTAACAACCCCATGCTGGATAACTGGGTTCGGACTGAAAATATATAAATGAATAAAATCAAGGATCTAGAGTGACTTCTAATGTTTATAATTTATTGGCACTTACCAGTAGATGTTTATTGATTAAAACAGATGCAGACAATCACCAGTTTTGTGTGAAGGTATTTTTTTTAATGTTTGCTCCAAGACGAGTCAGAATCCCAGGGATTAGTTGAGTCTTATACTAAGCCTCTAAAGACGCCCTGTAGACCTGAGTAGTTTCTCTACACTCACCTCCACCTGAGGGACTTTCTTCTCAGCTCTACATTAGTGTGAGAAGCTGGTGTAACATCACACCTATTCTCTACCTCAGGCACTCAAGCCAAATGTGTCTAAGCCAGAAATGGCAAGACTGACCTCTCCGCTGGCTCCTGTGCCCCAGATGGGCTCAGCTGGACTCCACTACCCACGGACATAGTACACACATGCTTGCTCCACTTGCCCACACACACAGCACAATAAAGAAACCCTAAACAGACTATCATGGTTTTGTTAGTCATATCAGACTGATATATTCTGCATTTTGTTTCCTTTTGTGTAAGTGCTGCAGGGTCATCAAAATCTCCCTAATAACTTAATGATATAGTTGAGAAAACATAGTGCATTACAGCAGGCCATTGACTTGACCTCTGACATCTGAAACATCCGCAGGGCATGCCCTGGCTGTTGGGAGATCTCCCATGATACACTGAGGCCACTCTCTGTCCACACATGTTGCTGTATGCCTTTGCTAAAGGCCATTGAAAATGCAGCTAATGAGTGTGAGGGGATGGCCAGGATTAACCCTCTTTAGCATCCCACCATCTATCTGCCTGTCTGGCTCTGCCTCACTGAGCCGCTGAAAAAAGACAATCAATAGCTTGAGATATGTCACACAGAGCTACTGATTTGATCCACCACAAGAGGCATTTTGAGAAAAAGAAAGCATGTCTTTTGCTGACAAAAAAATAACCACTACTTGCAGCTCAGTCGCCAAAACAAAATATTGGCATTGTATGTTTCTGCAAACCCCGGATATGTTAAATTTGTACATTTCATTTGTATCATATCAACGTTTCTACAACATGTAGCAAAGTGGTGGAGTTCAGATTACGTGTTCTGTGTATGAGCTGGGGATGGTGGTGGTGGTAGGACAGCGAGGCAAGACAACTGCAAAGCAGCAGACCGCTGTTCGAGCCGTGTTTCTTGCAGCAAAACTGGGTATTTTTAAGAATACGTCGGGACGTTTTCCAGCCATGTTTGTGGCAGCCAACCTGGGTATTTTAAGCCAAAACATGATTCCTCTCCTAACCCAAACCAAGTGGTGTTTGTGCCTAAACCTAACCAGACCTTAACCACAGCATTGTCACAACATAAAGTGGTAAAGAAATGTAAAGTTTCGACATATCCGTGGTTTGCAGAACCTTACAATGCCAACATTTATTCTAGCAATTGGGTTGCTATTTGTGCATTGCCACTGTCATGCAGCATTTACAGTATACTGTATAGCAGCCGTCATGGTGGTCCCAGTTTGGCAAAAATCAGAGAGGATAAGCATTAGAGAGCCGTTTGCAGAGAGCAGCCCAGTGTTGCCACATGCAGCAGGCAGGGCCCTGTGCAGGGATGTGTTCTGGGCCTGGCTTCACCACATCAGTAGAGGAGGCCTCATCCAACAGCCCTGCCTCCTTGCTCCTCTCCACCTCCTAACCCAGAGACCGAGCCCAGGCCCTTCCTCCACTGCTCTAATTATAACAGGAGCTCCACAATCTGTAATTTATAAGTCTAAAACACTGTAATTAACTACAGCTTTTATAGGGAGTCATAAATAATGCCAGGCCCTTTTTATAAAGCTAACTTCTCTGCTCTGCTCTTTCCTCGCTTGCTCTGGGTTTGTTTCGAGGTAACATGGGGGGACCTGGGACTATTATTCAAACCACCCACCTCATCCAACCCCATAACATCCCGCTCATGCAGACAGCCTCAAAGACTTTTTCTGACTGGTGTGGGGGATTTTGTGGGGTTACCCAACAACATTACGTCAGAACATCTTGTCAAGTCCTGCCAGTTTTGGAATGTTTGACTCAAGGGTGGGGGCGGGGGGACTTGAAGGACGTTGGCTTAATATGTATTTTGTGTTACTGGAAATGTTTCTAAGTGCGGTAAGGGATCCCTCCAAGTGATCCTGATATACTTGTCTTTAGAATAGTGATGTAATTAATGACTCAAACAGAGCAAGACAGAAAACCACAGAAGGCCAGGAAAATGTTACCATATGGTTGAAGTAAAGACAGATTTCACTATAATGCCCTGAGAAAAATATAGGACACAGTGACAAAACACACACACACATATATATACACACACAGTTTTCAGGAGGCTATATTTTATGCAGTGTAGTCTGGTTTCTGTGCAGTTAAAAAAATCCCCCACTGTCTCTCCCCGCTTTTTTATAGACATTTTACTCGTGCAGTAGCAGATTTTTTTGAGTCAGATATGCAAGGAAGATGATGGTGCATATGGATGATGGTTCCTGCTGTAATCAGTCGTATTGTCTGACGGCTGTTTTCCTCTCCGCCTGTTTGGGTGGCTGGTGATTTATGTGCTGGTCTTTACATTTAGTCCTTAGGGAGGGACAGCCACCGAACAGCTCGACTCAGCATTCTTCTCCTGTCACAACCAGCCTTCCAACTTGTTCCTCAGACACCACAAAACAACCCGTGCAGAGAAAAATGACCCCCTCCCTCTACGACAGAAAATAATCCACGTGTTTTGTATGAGAAAAGGTTAACAAAAGTGAGATACATAGTGAGGCACAAAACAACAGCAAACAAAACAGAGTGTAACAAAGCCCAAGGCTGAGGGGAGACAGAGAGGTGAAGTATGGGATAAAGAATGGGCCACCCTGGGCACAAGGAAAACTCTCAGCACCCACTCCCCAGGACTCAACAGACAATAGTCCATCTGCTAGAGACACACAGGCGCTTTCAGTCTACAGAAAAGCCCCTCGTTTGGATTCAGCCTCCCAGTATCTTTCTCTCTCCTCCCTTTCCGACCACCCAGACACTGCCGCCGCCCCATCTCCCCGCTCTCACACATCACACATATGCAGTATATGATTATAGTCCTCCCTGTCTTACGGCCCTGCCTCCAGTTTTTTTAGTATCCACTGGAGACAGATCCAACTGATAGTTCAAGGCAGACAGAAGCTCTGTTCTATTGCTGCTTAAACCCTTCTCTTTAGCGGACTATTCAGCTTGGAATCAATTAATCTCAAACCTGCCTGGTAAAATGCCTGCAGGAAGGATTTTAGTTGAAACTGGAATTTTTTTTTTTTTTTTTTTTTTTTCCAAAAAATGCACAGCTGAGAATTCAGTTTTAGGTGTTATGAAGAGCTAAATAGAATACTGATCCATTCCAGGGACACTTTCTAGATTAAAAGGAACCTCTTAAACAGATTTTTTTCCCCTTTACTTTTGAAGATGCATATAATAAATGTGCACACATATGTCTGTCTGCTCGGCAGTCTGTGGTCCTGCTTGTTTGTTTGTGCCTTTGTGTGAGCAGCGCTGTGGCTGGGACGGAGTGCCGTCCTCAGCAGAGCAGTTGGGCCTCCTGAGATGTGGCTCTGGGGTTTCCTGTGCTCCCTTGCTATGCCATGGTCTTTAATGACAATATGGTGGCCCAGGCAGTGGCAGCTCCTCTGAGAGAGAGAGGGGAGCGGGGGGGCTAAGGCAAGGGCTGATTAGCAAAGAAGCCAAAGATGTTTACCAGGCTTTACTGCGCACTGTTTTAACCCCTATCAGGCACTCCATGGAGATTAGGCTTTCATTTTGACTCTGCCAGAGTATATGCAGCTTATCTTAGCTTAGCTTTCACCAGCTTCACTGATTCCTGATCTGATATGAAATAATCTAACTTTGCTGTTGGTTTTTGTTGCAATTATTCATTTGACAACTATTAAATCTAAATTCAGATCATAGGGTAACCAGTTCTTCTAACCTCACCAGCTCTCCGTACCATCCACCAGGCTCCTAAGGAGTCCTGGGATGTTGTGGCCTCGATTCCAAATGTTTTTAGTGGGTTTTCAAAATGGGTTTTAGTCATAATGTGGTTGGCCACTTGCCACTGGTCCCGCACTGATTCTGGTAGGATAACTAAAGCAAAATGTGTGTATGTGTATGCGCGCGCCTGTGTTTGTATGTTCTTGTGGATGTTACAACCAGAAAGCTCTTGACGTGAAGTAGATGTTAATCCTCCCTCTAACTAAGCTGCAAGCTCTTGGGTATAATTTGAACCCATCCAATCTAAATCTCAGCGTGCCTCTTCGCTAAGTGGTAGGTTGTGGACTGCAGTTTCCGTCTGTGCGTGGCAGCTTTTCTCTGATGACATGATGTGTTGACCCTCCTTCTTGTGTTCCATGCATCGGGCTGCTGGTTGCGCAGTCGCGTAATCCGGAAATGAGTAAGTGGCAGCGAGTGGGGATGTTCTCTTTAAAGCTTAGCTATCTGCTTAGCAGTGATGAGAGGGTTCAGTCTAGGCATGAGAGAAGCTCAGCACATCCCTGTGGTCTTACTCCTGCCACAGCCACTTCTCAGGGACAGACAGAATGGATGCTGGCAGACGAGGACAAGCCTCCTCCTGTTCCTGCTTCACACTAGTTCACCACAAATGACTCTCTATGGCAACACACACCTGTGGGAGGAACAACAACTGCCTGTGTGACTACGGTTATTGTGTTTACCAGAAAGAAAGACAAGCTACTAATCACTATATAGTGTATTTTATACCTCAGATAAAAATGCAAATATATTCTTTACAGAGCTTAATTTACTCCCTGCTCTTTTCATTATTAAACATCAAACCACATAGTGCTCTGAACGCACTAACATCTGCCTTGGGAGATTTGTGTACCGTGTGGGGTGATGCTGTATCTGTAATAACTATAATCAAATCAATGACAGTAAATATGTCTCTTGAGCTGAGCAGGCTTGGCATTAATGACAGAAGTGTTGAGATGTAGCAGTATGCCGAAGAAAGGGACTAGATGATTTATTTGCTGAGGAAATCGCTGTCACAGCAGCACTGCTCTCAGCCCCTTCTCTGGAGCCCAGTGGGCCAATTAGACCAGCCTCGAATCCAAGGTGTACAACACCTAACTATGCCACCAGAGAGTAGACGCACAGACAACACAGACCGGCTGCTGTCATGCACATTTCAGTCGCAGAAACTCTCGCGCATTTCCATTTTGCATTCTTGTCAACCTCCCCTCCGTCTTGGTTTGTCTCCCCCTCTTTCTCTCCTGTGTGGTACCTGCTCCACTGTGGGATCATCGGGCAGTATGGCTGCATGGCTGTTGCCATATAGTCGCTGCCATGCTCAGGCGATTAGGCCTCATTATGAAGACATTTGTGCAACACTAATTAACGAGCCTGTTGTGTTGCCTCTCAGCCTCCTCTCTCCTTCCCTCTCATGTCCCTGCTTAAGTTCGAGCTGTGGTCTTCCACCTGTTCCACAGCCTGACGTTTGCCCTTGCACTGTGGCAGCGACCAGATTGTAGACTTCACACTGTGGCTCCACTCCTGTACCCAAGTGTTGACAGTTAATTTGACTTCACCTTCATCAAGAGCAACAGTAAATCAGAAATGCTGTGACACTCAATCAGTGAAGACTGGCAGTGTGTCAAACATGGCTGTGCGGATGTTTGACACCGTTTTGATCAGATTTTCATCTGTATGCTTTGGTCCCACACTGTGGCTGATTATACAGATTATACGTGCTCCGACTAGCCAGTCAAACGGCCAGTCAGTCACTCCAACAGACCTGTCTAGCAGCTGTTGGAAAGGGACAGCCTTCTGATCACTGCACGGTTATGCACACAGAAGAAGAGGCCTGATGTCGTCCATTCAGACCATAAAGCATGTTCATATCTAAAAGAAGCTCAACAGACGGGTCTCCATGTTCTGTTGTTGCCACCGGCCTTCCCTTGACAGCAGCACCATTAGCAACTGGTGTCAGAGCAAGGGCAAATCTGGGCGGGAATGGATGGTCTCCTGGGGGAGAGCGGGAGGCTATATGGTGGCTGAGGACGAGGGGGATGGGTGTCATATTACAAATCATCAAACAAAGCAATGAGATTACCGCCAGTAACCGGTTTTAATATCAGAGCTCGGTTATTGCCAGAGTCTCCACAGTGCCACCTTAAAAATGTCAAACATGATTTAAAAGGTTATTACACTGCCTAGTGGGGAAGACAAGACATTCTCTCCTTCTTCTTTCAGCTGTGTGATTTTTAAAATAAATCTCTATATTCTCTCTCTCCGCTCAGCCAATCCTGTCTAGATTCTGACGAGTATACAGTGAAAGAGAGAAATATCAAAAAATAAAACACATTACACTCATCTCATAAGAGTGTCAGCTACGATGCTCCAAAGCCAGTCTTCCAAATGGAAGTCTTGGGAAACCTACAATCTACGCTATCCTGCACTGATCTCAATGTGGGGTCTGTGTGGTCTCATTTTGGCTCTTGTCGTGATAGGAGCCTATTGTGTTCCCTGTGTGATTGTGCTATGATCTAAACACACGGGGAGCCGCCAGTCCTGTTGTCTCCCAGTGTTGTTGCCGGGGGGGCCCCTGTTGGAACAGGCCTGCCCCTGGTAAGGCCTTTGATACTCACAAGAACCATTACATGTCTTGTTCAAGCACATTAGTTCCAGTGTTGACAAGGGACGACTCAGGAGGACTGAGGAGGACTGGGGTGGCCTGTACCTTGATGTTGGTCTCAGGAAAAACCTTAGTCAGACTAGAGAGCAAAACAGGCTTGATTTGCAGAGCCCAGGCTGGGGTCAAAAAGGCTATAATTTGCCTCCGCTCCAATCCCTCATATCCACTGCTTGGTGTCCCTCTTGAGCATTATTTTTCCTCAAGCCACAGCATGCTGTGTAAGTCTGAGTAGCATGCATATGCAATGATTTCTGAATTCCCATGCACCTGCTCTCTCCTCCCTGCTGCTTCTACATATCTAGGCCCCTCAGGGGAAGAACGGAACTGATATTCTTGCCACCCCACCTCTCCCTCACTCTCCCACCCATCACCACCACCCTCCATCTCCTGCTCCTCACTCATTCCCCTCCTGCTGGAATGCCAGCATGAGATGATATGTTTGACAAAATACAACAAAATAAAATAGATGCATGATAATCCAACCTGCTGAACTGGGCCAATATATGAATCAGACATTACACTGTGATTTAATCATTTTCATCTCGTTCGCTCTGCGATATGTTTGTATGATTACCTGAGCTGCTTTAAATAATCCCTCATTTTAACACCTCCATTTGGTGATCATTGTGTCTTAGTACCTGTGTCAGACTGGTGCAGTGAAGTCTTTGTTCCAGGTTTGAATCAACTTCAGCTTCTTAACAGAGAATTACATGGTACATAGAAGTGTTTGGACCCCTGGGGACACAGTTGCTCTGTATGTGTCTATGAGTTGAGCCAGCAGGCTGTGCCCTGCACATTCTGCTCTTTTTGTCTCTGATCAGCAGGTTTGCGGTGTGGCATGTTGAAGTGGTGTGTGCTCATTTCCAAATTTGTTTGCTTCATAAATCACTGGCTTTCTCCGTAGTACACTGAGAGAGGAAACTGGCAGGGAGTGAAAAAGCGCTCTTTAAACACCCCCCAGCTGCTCAGCTGTCCTACACCGGGGAACCTCCTCATGCACAAGCAAAGACTTACGCAGTGCAAATTGAACTAATCCATCAAAACTGGGTACAATTTGTTTAACCTTCCCCTGTCAGATATTTAATGGCTCTGTCATTACATGTAGGGAAATGCCACATATACTGTTCCAACTAGTTCAAGAGCTACAGATATGAGAACAGGTAGGAAGATGCATGTTGTGTATATGCATAGACCGAGTGACTAAAACAGTACTGGTTTTTTTTGTGGGAGGTGTGTTAAAGGGAATAGAAGATTGCTGCAGAGAACACAGTAGCAAAGACACTTAGACAAGAATCAAAGAGAATGCAGGAGAAAGCGAGTATGCAGAGAAGTGGAAAAAAGTGCAGGAATAATAAAACAGTCTCTCTGGCAGGCAGCCAGGCAGAGTGTGAGGCCAGGGTTCAGATAAAAAGAAGAATAGGAGACTTGGAAGTCAGCCAGTCAGATTTCACAGTTTTTTTTACTCCCCCTTCTCCTCCCCCCATTTATTGTCAGTGCCAAGATCTTTTGTCAGAAAGTAATGGAAACTCCCTTGTAGCTAGTGTTCCAATAGTAGAGTAAAAGAGGGTTTTTTGAAAGGCCATTTTGATTGCTGTTGTCTTACATGTACACTGTGTATGGTTTGCTGTGGTAGAGTCAACACAATTCTTCTCTGTATTTGACACCCTTTGAGGAGGCCGTTTTCTGTGAAATGTTTCAGCTGAACTTTACCTGTCCACTACCAGTGGACTTCCTGTGTGACTCCCATGTGTATGGGTAGAGAAAGTAAAAGAGCAATATTCACCAGCCACCACTGAGGTGGAGACTATAACAAAAAAAAGAAAAAAAAAAAAAAAGGTTTTCTTGGTGGCAAAAAGTAGTAGACTGGCCAGCTTCCATGTGTGAATTTGACAGTGTGAATGCGAAGTAAAGAGGTGCTGAAAAACATCATTCTCAGTTGACCTTCCCTGCATAAAGTAAAGGATTGCAAAAAACAATGTGTGCCCTGCCTCCCAAACACCAACCATGAAAGGAGAGAAGATGCATGGCATAGAAATAGCAGCCTGCTTGTGCAGTTGACACAATGCCCCACAATGACACTTATTAAATCGTAACAAGCCCCCCCTTGGCACCCCATCCTTGCCCCTGCAGCCCCCGCCTCCTTCCAGAGCCCAGAGGTTTGTCAGAGCACCAACAGGAAAATGCTGACATCGTGGGCTGCTGCTGTTCCTTGTTATTGCAGCCCACATCTCAGAGCTGTCAGGGGCTAGCTGGTGGTGATGTGGGGAAATTGGACTGACTGCTTTCTGGAGGGCATTCCTCCCCTGCTGTGCCCTGACCTGAAATATGAGAGAAAGGCCACTAGTCAGTGGACCATCACCTGCTGTAGTACTTGGAGAAACAATGGCAATTGTACCTTAACTAGAGGCAGCAGTAGCCAGTGTTTGGATGGCAAAGTTTATTTAAGAAAGGAAGCGCACATCTTAGCTCTTTTTCCTCTGCCCTCTCTCTTCCAGCTGAAGTGAGAGGAGTCTTAAGAGAGAGGGATCTTGAACAGAGCTCACCAGTGGAAAGAATTTATCTGTGATTAGTAGAAGATTGGATAAACTAATCCTTGGGAGCTACTTCAAGGCTCCTCAGTCCCTCCTCCAGGGGGACAGAGGCCTGAGTGTGTCAGGCTCACGTCCAAATATCCACACACACGCACACACACACACAAACACACACACACACACATGCTCACACATACAAACACAAACCAGTATAAACAGAAATACAAACTAAAAAGGTTCTGTCATTAAACAAGGCTTTGCAATAATGCAAATGTATGCAGATAAACTTGTGTTCACACACAGGCACACACTGAAACACGCACATTCACGCACTACCCTCAAAATCCCTTCTCCACCACCTGCTAACCCACATCCATAATGTTTTCCTCTCCCCTGCAGCTCATCAGGGATTAGGGAAATTGCCTGGAATGAAAGAAATATGTTCTTTGATGGCCCCTTTTCATGCATATGGTGGCACAAGACGCAGCTGGAGGTTCTTTCTGGAGCCAAGGGAAAGAGTTCAGCTGTAGAAAACCCAAACACAGCGAATGGCGGGGCGTTGTGTCCTGTTTTGTCATTGTTTCAACATAGATCTTCTTGCATGTCATCTTTGTAGTGCTTACTATCATGCAGGTTATCCACTATTTATACTCAGTAGACTTCAGTGGGAATGTTATGGATTAGGCATCAGTTTTAACGTTCACCATGTACAGCTTCATATTCTCTGAGCAGATGTTTAGTGAATTGGGACATCCTTTAACCCAAGTTTTGCCCTTCTCTAATCTAATTGGCCCTCCAGCCTGCAGACCTGCTGGAACATTTTTCTGTGGTTTTACATGATGCAGCTTTAGTTTCACAAAGTCCACATGGCTTCTCCCTCATTTGTACCACATGTAGGCAGCACAGCTCACGCTGCATGGCCAATTGGATGCCAGCAGCCTGATGGTGAGGGTAGAGGTAATGACCCCCTGTGCATGCGTGGGTGGGGCTGAGAGGGCAGACGAGCGGGTAGTGGTCTATAATTGTACGCAGTGTGACTGCGTGTTGAGGTTTTCAATCGGCCCATCTCTACTTGATGGTCTGCAAAAGCTGTGTATCCTGTTGGGGGCGCTGGGGACTGGGGAGGTAATTGAAGGGTTTTAGTAAGGCCTGCCATTGTACCGCACAACAAGTTCAGGTTTATCACCACAGGAGGGCAATACATAAGATCTTTTTCGGATAGTGTGAGAAATGTCCGAGTAACCAAACCTCACGCTTCCTGGGAAGGAGGATAATTATACAAGATCATTTTTCTACATTGCCACCGTAACATGAAATATGCAGTAATGTGTGTTGAATTACATCTTCCCTCTATGGCCAGTTGTAAGTTATAAGCTGTATTATTGTTGTAGGGAGACAGTTAATGATGTGAAGGCGAGAAGATGTAATCAGTTTAATTGTCAAGGAGAGATGTATGCAGCTATGGGTCATTTTTATGCACCCACTCTTCATTTGGCTGGCTCTGCATCAGTCAATGGCAGTCCTTGTGTACATCGATCTGTTAACAACGTGCATATATTGACCGGCTGTGCAGTCACTCTCATCCTTATGCATTTCCTTACCTATGGCCTTTACACAGCCACATTTAGGCATTATCGTGATAAACATGTTCTGCTGCTGTAAGTAGAGACGGAGAACAGCGTATAGACTCTGACAGCATTCAGGCCATCATGCAATCTTCCAGAAACTGATTTATTATAATCAGATTTCTTATCTAATATTCATTTGTAGGTGCAAATTAGTAATAAGAGCCCTCAAATTATTACCTTTGATATCTATGTGGGTCTGTATGTGGATACTTCTCAGGGAATATGATATTTTCTGCTTTTTTGGTTTTATTAGCAATCAGGAGTTTATTTTTTTTTTTTTTTTTTCGTTCTAAGCAGTTCTTTGCTCTCCATCCGTCTGCCTCTTTCTCTCTCTGTCATTCACTTAAGGATAAACATCCCGTTTTGTGTGTCTTTCTGTGGGCTCCGCTTGGATGTTTGCTTTGTTTTAACCACAGCAGAGAGGCTTTGATCATTTAGAGATGGACTTTGCTTATTTTAGGACATGTATTTCAAGGGTGTGCTAATGATGACCGCAGAAGCAGATGTACACAGCAGATACTATAGTGTACAAAGAAGCCAGAGAGAATGGGACGAATCATATAGAGTACATGTGTGTATGTATACATCTGTGTGCCTGTTGGCCTGTTTCTTAATTGTGAAAATTATACTGTTAGTTTGGAGTACAATGTGGACTAGTCCTCACAATCCCAGTGCAAAGGAGTGTGGCCGTTTTGTTGCCCCAGTGAAATGAAGGGTGGAAAGGAGGGGAAAAAGGCTGGATTTGAAATGGACTCCAAGCCAGGAACCCAGGGCTTGGTCCAAGAACCACAACCAGGCCAGAGTTACTCCTCTGTGGTCACCCCAGCCTTGTAGCGTCCTGGCACAGGCCAGTGGCACAGAAATAACAGCAAAGAAAAGGGAAGTCATTATGGGCCTGGTTTAGCGCTCACATTGAATTATTATGATGGCATCCAAAATAAACATGCACACCACAGTTTGTTGGTTTATAAGAGAAGGGGAAAAATAATCGAGGTAGAAAAATAAATGCAATTATAAAAACTGGCACCACATTTCCTTTGAAATCTGAAATTTTCTAATTTTGTTCTAATTCTGTTCTTTTAGCCAAGAGAGTTAGCAGGAGGCCCCTGAAATACTATGATGTTGGAGTGTTGTTATAGAAAGGGGAAGTGTGGAATAAATCTATGAACAGACTGAATGGATTCCTGAGGACATCAGTGAAGAAACGTATGTACATTTTGGCAAAGTAGCATTGTACAGTTGTGCAGACGTGCACACAGACACACACGTACAAACACAGCTGCACATAGCACATAAGTAACAGAGACTCTGAATCCATTGTGTCCCCTACTCTGCTAATGGAGGGCTCCTATCTTCTTAGTCCCACAGGAAAGTTGTGCTGTATACCTTCCCATTGTGAGGTTTATCTCTTGTTTATGGGTCAGAGAATATCTCTGCAACCACAACAACTAACCCTTAAAAACTCTCCCACAAACCACACAGGGTCGCAAGCAATTAACTGAGCTGAGCCCAACACATAAGCTGCCTCCATCAGGGCGTCGGGAGAGAGGCAGAAAGACAGCACTTGCATGGGGTCCTGGGATGGTGACTGCCCTGGGGGCTTTTGGAATTGATTGGATATCCTTACTTAGGAATGACCAAGCTTCTCTAAGCACTTAGCATGTTGACCTAAGATAGATGAGGCCAGTGTCCTCGTGGCAATTTCCGCACAAATCCACTTCTACAGCACTCGACTTCAGTCTGCAGCTCCTGTTCGCTTTGGCTCTCCGTGCTTCAAGAGAGTGGAGATGAATGAAATGACATTGGGGTGGTGCCTCTCCCCCTTCATCTGTCTTACCCCTCATTCTGTTGAAGAGCAGCATAATGCTCGCCCCAAGATCACAGCATCAGGGCTGCAGCGTGAAACCAAATATCTGTGGAGGGTAATGAAGTAGATGAATAATAAATTTGGGAGTGCATCATGTGGTGCCAGGATCCTGGAGTAGGCAGGGGCAGTGTGGTGTATGAGGGCCTCTCTGCTCAGGGGTCAGAGTCCACACAGTTGGATGGGCGCCAGCACAGTGCAGATCAACAACAGATGAACGGGAGCATTCTGATGTAGTAAAGCAATACTGTGAATTATGGGAAAACCTGATATCATTAGACATTTCTTAACATAATTTAATTCCAAAATTGACACAAACTGCTATTTCATATCATGTGTTGTCATATTTTATGTCAAAGTTGACCGAATGCAGACCCCTATAAAGCAGTACTGCGTTGTGGTGTATTGCTTAATGTTGAAGCTGTCTGTTCTTGTGACAGTCAAGTGAGTTTGCAAATATGATTTAGTACCTGGACGTGTATTCATGCCTTTTGACATGCAGAACTACCTCTGATTGTTCTCCTATCATTTTACAGGACCAGCTTTTATGTTGCATTCAGTGTTATTTAATGGATCAAGTTTTCAATGCTAAGGGGAAGAATACTGTATAATAGGATATCATTGCTTCAGTTGCAGTTTCGCCTTGGGGATGCAGGTGTAACACTTTCACTTGAGAAATATTTCCTTAATGATTCCCTGTGACATTTTTAGGCCATTGTCGGCTGTCTCATTTTTTTTTTTAAACAATGAAAAAGCTTAATACAAATCTCTCTCACCCTCTCCGTCTCTCTCTTTTTGGTGTTTCTTGTGTGTGTTCAGCTTCATACCCAAGAAGAGATGCACTCCTCAGTCTTAAATGTGGATAATTGTGTTTCTGAGTCAGTGGAAAAAGACAGAAATGTCTATTCATTTTGCTCTGAGCAGGTGTCTCACCAAATGGAGTTGCCCAGTCTGGCCAAAGCTAGCATGCAGTGTAAGCATTATTCATATAAAAATGCCTGCTGTCTGTTGATAGGAAGTAAAATGTAAACGCCACAAATGTATGCTGCAAGTGTGGAAGATGTCTTTGACAACCATACAATATGTAATAAATAGTAATTTTCCGGTAGGCCAAAGGCTCTATACATAGCTTATTATTGTGTTAAAAATCACACAGCCAGACTATCACACCACAGACACACAACACCTTTTAGCCCCACATCCCAATGTATACCCCCATCGCCTTTAGCCTGCAAGTGGATGTCAGTTCACGGGAATTTAAATTGTTTTTCTTGGCCTCAAACAATGGAATGATAATGGATAATGGTGATCCGCCAGGCATAAAGAGGGAAAAGAGAAAGAAAATGGTCAAGGTTGAGAGAGTAAATTTCCCGGGGTCAGAGGTCTAGGGATTAGCAGATGTCAGAAAGAAAGCTGGGAGGATGGGGTGATGCTGGGGTGGAGGGGGAAAGAGGTAGAGGGCATGTAGAAGTGGGGTAGGGAATATGATAGTGGTCTCAGACTGGGTTCTAACAGTAACCCCAGGTCACGGTTAGTTCTTCTTCGACCTATGGGAAATGTAAGGTTTGCATTGCTTTCTTTCTTACTGGAAATTGCTGTTGCTGCCTGTCTGCTTTCTATTTGCTTCTAACTAAACAGTTGTTTTCTGTTTTTCATGTCTGTTCCTGGCAATCCTTTTGTCGTCTGCTGTACCCTTGCCTTCCATAGGTAAGTGAAACATCAACAATATTCATTCACAGTAAAAATCACACACAGAAATGTTGTGCAGCACAGACAGAACCTTCAAAAGGATATAGTTGTTGATAGAGAGAGAGATCTTGACAGCTAGCAGAAGGCCAAAAAGAGCAGTCCCTTGGTTTACAACTAATTCCTTTAACAGGATTTTCAACATATGTTTTCATGCCCACCAAATTACACACTTAAACAAGGATCCTACTCAATCCTCCCAGGCTGAGCAGTTAATATTTGTTCTGAGGACCCGTCTGTGTGTGTTTAAGCCCAGCTGGGATCCTGCTGAGTGCAGAGGGAGCGGGACGCTGAAGAGAAAGTAAAATCTAGAAAATCAGCTTAATTGGCTTAAATTAAAACGGCACAGGAGAAATTGGAGTGGATGCAGAGTGAGGTTATCTGGAACGCTGCACTACAAATGCATGAATGTGTGGGAGGGCACCGCAGCAACTTGCTAGTGTAACCTTCCTTCCTCCCGCTTCCTTGGCACCAGATGGGCTCCCTGAGTGAGGAGCAGCTGAGGGCTTTGATGAGCCCTGTGTGGAGATGTGAAAGAGGCCCCACCTTCCATACATGTAGCTCCATTAGGGAGGTGGTGGTATACAGGCCTTGGGAGGGCTGTTAAACTTTCATCTACAGTCGTCCTCCCACCCTCCACAGCTGGTTCAGCCCATATCCGGGGTCCCAGAGAGGCCAAGGGTGGGGTCACCAACCCTTGTATAGCAATAAAACATACATCACTTCCACAGAGGAAGGAGTTTTCTCCTCTACTTTCTCTCCTGCCATTATTTTTTGCACAATTTTCTTTTTTAGCTCCCTCTCCTCACAATTATTTGGAGTATGGACAAACTCTCTCTCTTCTCTCCCCTCAACGTATTGCTCTTTGTCTGGCTTTCTTCCACCTACACTTCACTTACAGTCTGATTTCACTCTAACTTTCTGTCAAGAGGCAAGTAAAGATCTCCTCTGTCCGGTCCACATGTTGAGTATCACACTCCTTGCTGTCAGTGTGTCTCAATTTTTGTTTTATTTTATTTTTTTTTTTACCAGCAAACAACATTCCTCCTAGCTTGGTGTTATCTCCCCAGGGTCACTGTCAGGGAGGAAGGGAGGTGATCCAGACAGACTCCATCTTGCTGGACCACAGTCCTGATAGCAGCTAGTGAGGATCTCCTTTGTTATGGAGACGGAGAGACACCGAGAGCAGACAAATCCTCAGACAAACAATATAATGACTGAAAGTGTAGTGGTTTATATCTCTGTGGACTAGTGCAGTAGTAGAGACATGCCCCTTCTGCTGATACACTGATTTATATGTACATTTATCATAATGGTACAAAACTTCAGCTAAACATGCTGTCCAGAGCAGGTGTTTGCAGTAACCAGTTAACAGTGGGCCGTATAAGATTGTATGCCTGCAGTTCACTGATAAGAGGCAGCAGTCTGATGATGGAATTGATGAGTCGGGAAACATTTCTTCTTTAGCAAAGTTCAAGTTCAAACCACAGTGACAGCACAGCTCAGGTGTGTTTGAACAAGACACCGAATCACTGTCGGTTTGCAGAATTCTGGTTGACTCTAAACATTGACTACACAGTGGAAAGCATCCAAAAGTGCAATGACTCAGCAGGGTACAATACACAAAATAAAAGCAATCCAAAAACACAAGTCAAACAGTTCTGTTTGTCTGTGCACACACAGTGCAACAGGGGCTTTATATTGTCGGGCTTTTTTTATTTTGATTTTTTTACTCCTCTCCAGAGGCATTTGATGACATAACCAGAGCGAATGAGGGAAAAGAGAGAGGAAATGACCATCCATAAACATGGCATGTTTCATCTGCTCTGTTGTGATTATTGGAGGAGGCAGAGGAGGTTGTCTGCTGAACATCTTTAATGGCTATCTACTCGTTCTCTGTGACTGTCTGGACAGGCTGACACCCCGTATCTCGGTGAAGCTGTCCAAGTCTGCCAGCAGGGATTCTCCCAGCCTAAATCTCTGAAAGATTCAAATTTGCTTCGTGTGTGTGTGTTGCTGTGAATATGCGTAGCATTGTAGCATTTGTATGTTGCACGTAGAACTGGCACTTTACCCTATTTCATCCACTTCATGTTCATCAGCCCCAAGTTTTAGCTGTGTGGTTATGTGTTCCGAAATCTTGAACTGGAAACTTGGACAATCAGGAGTCGTGCTGTACCAACACTGAGTAAACCGAGAGCTCCAGTGTGAAATCACACGCTGAACAGTTTTTCATAAAGCGTGTTTCGCCTGGTAGACATGCACACTCAGTACTTAAATTACACTGCAGGTATTCTAATTGGAAAATTGCCCCGACTTGATTTGCATGTTTGTGATACAGCGAATTAGAAGCTAAAGAAAAGGCGAAGAATGCTCCACCAACCAAAACACTCCATTGAAGCCTATACTACAACTGCTATTGTTAGTAACATAATTAGAACATATATGTTGAATTATTTGCAAGGCTTCTATTATAATGAGTTCAAGTTAAGAGCTCTGGGTTTAAAAAATACGAAAAAAAAGTTCCATATTTTTCAGCTCTTCATTAAGTATATATTTGCAACACATGAGTCTAACTTTAATCTGCATATGTTCATCAGTGTGTTTTTTACTTTGCATAATGTATATGCATCACATAGAAGTAGGTAGGAGAGGATTAGCTATCAGGCTTTGCAGTGGCCCTCTCATCCTCTTTTTCATTTCTTCTCCACATTATACTCCTTAACGCTTGAAAAGTTTCTTTTCTCAGATGAGCTGTCGCAGCTCAGCCATATACCATATACTTGTCATCTCTGCCAATCGGCACCAGCTTTTAGTGCTGGAAGAAAACCTGAAAACTTTCCAGAAGTAGTTTTGAATTCCCCGGTTAACCTCACCTGTGTTTCCTCTGGCTTTGATTTCTCGTCCCTCTGACTCAACGGATGGAGAGGGCAGAAGAGGGTATAAGATTTAGACAGCTTTATCTCCCTAGCCAAGCTGCAGTGGAACTCTGAACTGCCTGCTTGCTAACCCTGTCAGGACCAGACAGAGGACTCTGGTGGAATGAGACCTGAGGATGACTTGTGTGTCACTCTTGGCTTATATCCTCTCCCTTCACTGCATGAAAGCCTCAGGCTTAATCGGGAGGCAAGCTGAAACACACAGTGCAGGGAGTAACATTCCTGACATTGCTGCATGAGCCAGTCAGAGGTAATTGTTTATTTGAATATTCCGGTGCACGACAGCTTCCCCATGTCAATTGCTCAGAAAACAAATTACGATGAGCAGCGCTGTTGTGAAAAATTCGGTGGTAAATGGAGCTGAAAGGCTCGATGTGCAGAACTTGGCAGAAATTCCTGCAGTTCATAGTACACACAGGCTTTTTTCTCTCTTACCTATAGGAAAATGCAATCATGCCCTGACCCGAGGATTTAACCTGTTTACAAAGTTTAACCTGCAGGCTAAGGAGAACACACAAAGTGGAATTAGCAAAGTAGTCCAAGTAAACACAGAAGACCTTGAATTGCCATATTTCGGTAATAGTTAACTACACTAGATGTTCTCCCGTGGTCTTTGCCCTGATGGTCATGTCCACATAGAATGTCAGTGTCTGGCAGCAAAGGCATCAAAGACTGTTTACCCATCAAACAGTCACTGCGGAGTGGGAGATGTTTATTTGGCCCTGGACTCTCATTCAGCTAATAGGCAGGGCTTCACTCTTGATGAATTGTCAAAAAGAAAGTGCCACATTCCTCCTCTGGTGGCACTTTGAGAGTGTTATTGCTTTTTATTGCTTTCCTCCCTTAATGAGTGGAAGGGAGCCCAATTACCAGCAGAGGCCATCAGGTTTCATCTCTGTAACACATTTCAACCGGCGAGTATTATTATTGTTCATTAGGTTAGGGCCAGAATCTGCGTAGCTAATGAGAAAGCTCAGCAGCCAAGAACCCTCATGTACCAACAAGACCACAATTCAATTAATTATAACATATTGTCTAATAATGCCTTGAGAGAGATGGGCAATCATCAGTTCGTATTTCCCTTTTTTCTTCTTCCTTTAAAGAAACATCTGAGTAAGTTGCAGTGTGGGCCGTGTTTGTTTTAACAGCAGCTCTCAGAAGGGGTTGAGTTTGGTAGAGGACTGTTGAAAGAGAGCTCTGTGTGTTTGTTGGCAATGAGAGGAGATTGGGACTGGAGGAGGCCTGCCAACACTGCTGTTTAAGTACACACAGTGTTATTGGGTTACTCCAGCGGGGGTGGGAGTAGATTTGGTGGGCTCGGATTAGCATGGGGGCAGAGAGCGGACAGCTGGGTGTTTCTGGTGGCACAGGATGGGGCTAGGCTTGCGTTTCCGTGTGTCCCCGAGAGGGAAACAGCGAAGACGAGAGAAAGAAAGAGGAAAAGGAGCATGCACGGCCGCTTTAACGGCCGCAGCTCAACCATTCTCCCCGCCACATTTACTCCTCCTTTCGGGGCCATTTCTCATTTACAGTCTGTGGTGTAAACAGGGAACGACTTCCCTTGGTATGAGAGGGCTTCAGGTGAAAAACAGAGGCTATCACCTCCATCTCCATCCCCAGTGACTCACCTCATATTCCAGTCTACCAGTCCTGAGCTCGCCAAGGTCTAATTAGCTCACCGGCACAGAACGCAGGCAGAGTAATTGCGCTGAGTGTGAAAACTCAGCCTGTAGCAACCTGGCTTGTGTACACATGAGGCTGCTCAAATAACGTGGTGCAGTGGCAGTCGGCCACCACAATCTTCTCTCCTTTATTTATTCACTTACTCAGTCACTTAGCCTTGCTTGTCATCCTCGCTCTGACGCTTAATCAGATTTACCACGCAGTTAGAACTGTTTCAGCCTTTATTTTGTTCTCTGTGGCTTTACTGCTTTTTTATTTGGAGCTGTCAATCTTTCTTTGCTTCTTTTTTCCCATCTCTCTTGTGGTTCTATGTTTTTCATCATCTTCCTCTTAGTGACTCTCTGACGGTGAGTGGTGTAATTTGGGTCATGATTTGATCCATTAGATGCATGAGGATCTTTTTCAGCTAATTGCTGTATTCTTTTTGGAAAGACCAGAGGTTGAGTCAGCGATTGCTGACCCTGGGGGCTGTCAGTCCTCTCAGAAATCCTGTTTCTGACTGGCACGGGTTCAGTCATGCTGTAAATAGTAGCAGTTATTTATACAACTCTGCTAATGTGACAACATGACTTTTTAGGGATTGAAATGAGAGTAACTACAGTGCACTTAGGAAATTGTGCAGTGGCTTTGAATGTAAGCAACAACAAAATACCACAAACACTTTAAAAAATCCAGTTTTGACACATGTTCAAACTCAAACACATGGAGAGCTCTCACGCTGAAACAGCAAAACAAGGGAGGGTAAGTCTTTTTCGAAATAAATGGAGAGACTATTCACTCCCCCCTGAGACGGCAGTATTTAGTAATGTCACCTGGGGCAAGCGGGGAGGGGTGAGAAGCCAGGGGGGTGAATATGGAGCCATCTAACCTTCACCATCCTTCATCCTGATGGCTGGTTTAAAGGAGGAAGGAGGGGGGAAAAAAGGAAGCCAGATTGGAGAGGAGGACAGTTGGAGCACGGGGGGACTCAGACCAGGCTTCCTGCTATGATGGATAGAGGATGTTTAAAGAGAAAAGAGCAGTTGATGCTAGTGTGGCTGTGGAGCAAAGGAATAAAAGAAAGACTGAATAAAATGATTCATCACTAGGGAAAAGGTATTAGTCTGATTGAAGGACCAGTAACAAGAGTAAAAGAGAGGGAGGGTTTGAGGGGGAGTCGGGGGCAAGAGGGAGTGACATAATCTCAGAGGTGTAAAGGTGAGGATTTGGTAAAAGAAGGAATTAACGCCGGCTGGCAGATGGAGCGTATTCCAGGGAACGTTAAATAATCACGCTGAGTCGAAAGAGAACGGGGAGAAATGGGTATTGTTTTGTCTTATCCCGTGCCTTCAAAGTGCCATTTTTTTCCTGCTGTCTGTCTAGTGGTGGGTCGTGGGTGTTAGGGGGATTATGAGTTTTGCCAGGCAGACCAGGGTTAAGATGAATGGTTGTCCTTTTGGATCCAAGATGGTCATTATCATTCCCGCATGGTGCCGCCAGATAAAGCCTCCAAAGCCTTTTTGATTCACATGGGTTTGTTGTCCGTCTCGTTTTTCTTTTGTTTCTTTGTCTTCTCAGTAAGAGCAGTACTATTTTATACCTGCTCCTGGCACAGAGTGAAGCCCCGTTTCTTACTTCTGCGTACATCATTTCTCAGTCAGTTCCAATAGATATAAATAAAACAATAGCAGTTTCCATTTAAAGTTACTGCCTAGAAATAATTTTGGGTGGAAACTGATCTAGAAATGATTAATCAGATAGACGCTGAACAGAGAATTAATCAATTGTAATTCTGACAATAGATTCTTTTTTAATGTAGAGGCATTCTTACTTGGCAGATAAAAGTAACGCTTTTTCTTTTAAGTCTCACAAAAGCTAATATTTTGTCTGTCTGATGAATTAAATGGTAAGTGTACTGAAGTCCTGGTGAGCCTAAGTGACCAAATGACTGAGAAATATGTCAGCAGGTTAAAAATAAATGGATTTAACTGTTTCTTCTGGCCCTATTTACTCTTGCCACTCTAAAAGCACAATTGTTTCCAAAAAGGAAAGTATTCATCGGCTTTGTTATGTGCAGCATTCTCTGCTTTTTTGACTCATTGACATAGACAGTCCTTGGCCAACCATTATTTTTGTCTATAGTGAGACACAACAATAAACGTGTTTCCATCTGTTGCCTTGGTAGCAAATAACAGGGTTTAAAACCATTTCTCACATGGATTCCCTTAATGGCTATCTCTGTCTCATTCTTCTTCAATCAGAGGCCAGTGTGATTAGCCGTGTCAGTCACTGGTGAAAGCCCCTCGTACACAGTGCTGCTGCAGTTGTCTCTCTGAATAGACTTGGGAGGAAGCTCTCCAGTGGCAGTCTGGACACTGGAGCCATTCATATTCACATCCTCTGTTGTAGTGTCACTTCAGTATTGTGGTATGGGGAAACATGTTGACATTGCTCTCCACAGGATCATTGTCAGTCTTTGTGCTGTCCATTAAGGCCGAGCTGCACATTACTCTCAGCAAATAATAATACACTAAGGCTCGCTACATGAGTCTCTTGGATGAAAATGGGCTTTAACTGACAAGGAGATGAAATGTCAGACAGTCGGTTCACTGGCAAATGTAGCTGGTTTGGACAATTTCTGTTGAGGCTGTGACCGTATGTACTGTATGTTCATGTTGACAGTTAGTGGTGATCTACGTTCATGCATGGTGATGATGAATGTCTCTATTTGTTCAGGTGAAGAAGACGATAGACTGTAATGGACTTTGTTTCAGCCTTTGGCCCATACTGTATCCTCCTCCTTTGTGCCGCCCATGTTTGCTCAGCAATGGACACAGGCCTCAGCTAAGAGCATCTGGGGTGCTATGATTAAGTATTAATTCAGGCGTGTGATCGATTTCCCTCCAGCTGCTGCAAAAGAACTGAACACAGAGGGCAATGTTCAAATCCTGACTCGGATTAGTGTTCAACAAGAGATCTTTTTTTTTTCTTTTTTTCCCTGTTTTGCTCTGGGCTTAATGTACAATATTCAATGCTGAACTGACCAGACAGACCACACACAAAGAAATGTCTTCTCTGGTATCATCAAGATACCAGAGAAGACTGTATACTTTTTGTATTTCCCTCTAGAAATATGAGCATCAAACAGTCGTCAGATGTTTTAGAAATATCACTTCCACACAACGATTCTTTGTGTCTTCTGTTCATCAAACGGATGCTATAGTGCTTAATTTTTATCATTCAGTGTTTCTCAGAGTAGTAAACAGGCTGTGTCTGAGACATGTATCCCTATCCCTTCAATTCTCCCTCTGCAGATCGCTTGATCTCTGACCCCCGCTCAGGATAGATTGACACTCATGCCACTCAGTCAGTGGAGAGGCCTCCCCACCGCACCTCTAACCCTGCAGGTCACCAATTAGGCTGTGCGTCCGTCATCCAGCCAGCCACTGCAGACCCCCCTTTTCCTGTAGATGATACCCTGCCACATGGAGGCCATATTGGTCCTGTCCATTTGTCTTCATCAGGCCCTATCACAGTGGAGGCCTCCCTAGCCCCATAGGGGACCCCCATCTCTGGTCATGTCTCACTCACTGCCTCTAACATTCCCTGAGAGGTCCATGCATATTCTCATTAACCCTTACCTTGACAATCACCTGATAGCAGGTACGATGGCAGCCTATTACATTGAAGCAGTTGTTCTTAGCATGATAATGAAGAGGGGGAATGGGTTGCAGACAGAGGACAGCACAATGGATCAGGGTGGCTTTGAAGGGGCCATGGTGCACTGGAGCGTACAGTAGGGCTTTGCAGGCCAGTATATTTCTCTGGAATTGGAGGATGTGAAACAAGACTGAAACGGCAGGCAGAGGCCAGTTAATGGGCCTGTCAACACAGCCAACCTCGCTTTGAGTTTACTGTTTTAGTATCATTTTCTGTGGCTGCGTGTGCCTGAGTGTGTATTTCTGACCATGTGAGCATACATGTGTGTGCATACGGGTGCATGAGGGCCCGCTCCCTCATCACTCAAGTTGAATGGATGTCAGCCAGCAGTGAAATTAGACTGTCTCTCCCTCAGTGGTGGACTGTCACTACTGAGATGGAAGAAGGGTGAGCGGTCTGGTCCCAAGGCACTTTTAGTGGAGGCCCATTTTGAAGCATTTAATGTTTGACACACACTGACACACTGTCAAAAGCACAATGACCTACAAACAGCCATACTCTCCATCATAAAGGTATGGCAAAGCCACAGCAGCGGGCCACATATTCAAAGTCATACCGCCATTAAATCAGGCAAGCAGTGACTCTCTATTTTATCTAAATGCCTCTATTTGGCACCAACTCAAAAACTAGCTGCTCAAATTCCAGTAAGCCAATCCATTTGTTTGCCTGACACAGTGTGGACAATACCTTTTGTTACTCCAATGCAATGATTTTTGGACTGAGGTTTTAATCATATTCTTGAGCCAGGGGGTAGAATCCATCCACTCGTCATGGATTTTACATTGTTTTTAGGTTTCCATTGGCATTCCCCATCACTCTTCATGTTCTGAACATCCATTATACAACTCACTTTTTTACTCCTTTTCCTCTTTCCATCCCACATGTTCAACATTTATTCCCATTCTTTGACAAACACTTGTTAAACTCATTCATTTCAGTGTGCAGAGAAGCAGACGGGGGGCAGAAACAGCCGCAGACGTGCAGCATGTTGTGAGTTTATGGTGATATTGCTCATGCACTCCCTATAGCATCTCTTTGTCTGACGGCTAAGTGGAGTGAGGTTACAGTCTCTTATTTTATCAGGCTTTTACCACTCCTCCGCTTCTCCCTCTGTCCCATTACAGGTCATCCTGCGGCATCTCCCGCCGCTGCGCTTAAATGTTTAAAAGCCTTTTCCCCTTCAGCTTTACTGTTTGTTTACCTATTTGTTATGTTACCATGCCTCTCATTTATATGGTCTGTTGTAATATTATTCTATCTCTCCCTTTTCTCTTTTTATATCTGGCTTGTTTTTTTATACTCTGTTTGTGAGCGCTGATGAGAGTGCCTAGCCAGGTGCTTGGCCTGGCATTTATACGAGTCTACCATTGATCCTAAAACTCGCACCAGACCAAATATTTCCACTGAGAATTGGAGAAAGCCACTTTTCCTTACATACTATATGTCTGTTAATTTATACAGTTATTTGATTCTTCAGCTCCCATTCTCAGCCTACCCTATGATCCTCTTGTTTATATAAGGTCTGGTTGTCCTTGTAGATTTAGCCACTTTAATTTGCGGTTGCCCATAAATGCTGTCTTGATTCACGGCTGGTAATTTAGCGCGTGGCCAGGAGGGGAGTGGACAGGCCCTGGTTCCTGCTCATTAATAGCAGGGCTGCGACGGAGAGAGAGTGGAAAGTCTTCCAGGCTCCATTGATTCATCGTCTCCATGCTGCATACTGATGCAAGCAGCCCTAATGCCCTAGTTCGACAACCTTCCTGGGCAGAGGGAGCGTGAGGAAGAGAGACAAAAACTGTCTTGGCCTGACACAGATTACTGTCTCCACTAAATAGCCTCGCCCTTTCCCACTCCAGTTACACCACCACTCTCCAGAGAGCTGACTGCCCTGTGCAGGGTCCATGTTTTGGTCTCTTAAGTTTTCACCAGCTGTCAGTGAGTCTTAGTCATCTCAGAGTTATGTGTTTTGACACATGGCTTGAGAACAAAGAGGTGTGTTTAGCAGGTGTCTCCACCATGTAGCATTTGAAACCCCCAGTTTGTAATTTGTTGGTGGTACGTGCGTAGAGCGAGACCTGATGAAGACTAATGGTTCATTAGCTTCCACTAAATCAGAGTTGATGTTCAGTGAAAACAGTCATGACCCTTATGGCCCCTCCAGACACCCAGGGGTTCAGGCAACTGAACCCTAAGGGGTGAAAGGTCGACTAAAACAGTTAACAGAGCAAGAGTCACACCTGACCTGACCCCGCCGCAACCTGAGAGGCCACTGCTAATCTGTCACTTCAGACCCACACATTTTGACACAGGACACACACAAATACAAGGTTATGAGCACTGGAGGAGGCTATAGAAGGACTGTCATCTCACTGTAACTGTGGGGTGCAGAGGTTATCAGACCCCTTCATTGCTGTGGAAGCAACAGCATCACACACATGAGTCACACTAACTCTACATATACTTTAACTTAAAGACCCCCAGCAAAAGTCAACAGTTTTACTGTAAATAAAATTTTTGGGATGATATTGTTGGTTTGCCTTATATAAAGCAGCAACTCTGACCAATAAGCACAGCAACAGATACTTCAACAGATTAATTGGGGCTGAGAAACATATGCATATGTTTATTTTAGAGCTCCTTTCTTCTCCAACAAAGAGCCTAGTTCTGCCAGCCTTGATGCACCCCTGTGCTCCAGTATGGTGGCTATGTGTCTGGCTGGCCTATGTGTCAGGGCTGTTGAGGCCCTGTCTCCTCTCCAGGGAGTCTTCTTCCACTTGCTCACTTCATCCCCCTGCTGTTGCTGCCCTGTGGGACACAGAGGCACACAGAGCCCAGATTGAGCCACTCTTGCTTGGCCCTGCTCCATTCCTCCAACGACGCTAATTACATCTCAAATGGTAATAGATGAGGCCTCGTTAGCAGCTCTCACTCCCTTGAAAGATTCACAAACATACATCAGAGGGGCCACTGATCGGTCTGAGCTCCCTCCTTCAAAGGCTGGACTTCACAGGGAGCTGGGGGCCCGATTCGCTAATTACTCCTGCAGTTCCACACTGCTGCCCTGTGTACCGCCTGCACCAAGCAGACAGCTTTTCTCGCATCACCAGCGCTACTCTCAGACAGGCCTACCCTCAAACTCAGGCCAAACTACAAAGGCGTGTTAAATCTATAATTCAATGATGAAATTAGCTCTGTGTCTATTTCTGTCTCCCCGTAAACCAGCTGCCAATGCCATGACACTGCAGAAATCATTTCTGTCATATTCACTGACAGTTTTAACCTCAATTTTGGAAACTCCTGCATGTTAGACAAAGAAATACGATGTCATTATAGTTCTTGGAGAAAAAAATGCTGACATCTCAGTATTAAGTATGTCATTAGTGCTCACCCTTACAAAATTAGCCTAATTAAGGCTAGACTTCGTTATTAAATTATCCTACCACAAAGCATGTCATTTGCTGTGCTCAGTATTAGAAATGTAATTTTATTCTGCAGAGATCCACTTAATGGGATGAAAATAGATCTAAAGTTCCGACTGTGTTCACTCAAGTGTGTCATCACTTTCTCTGGTGTGTGTGTGTGGATGTCTGTGTATATACATGCTTGCTTATGCATTTTTCCAGTTTTCTGAAAAAATACATTGATTGTATTTTTGTTTGTTAGTTCTGCATAATTTTCACTGTTACCTGTTGAAAGCCTCTGGGCCAAAGGATGCAATGAGGAGAAGCTGCTCCTCTGGCTTGTTAAGTCTATGTGCATATAAGATACTGACTGGTATATACGTCTGTCAGGATCTTTATCGGTTCAGAACTGTGGTTGGGCTCTCTTCATTGTTTAAGTGATTAAATTCCACAGAATCCCATTAAATTTCATTATCATTTGTGTTTTATTCACGCTGTTGTGAAGGATGGAGCCAAGAAGAAGATTAGACACTGCTCTAATTGTGGTGTGGTTTACAGTGGGCCTGTTTGCCTACATCGATCCGCTGTGAGAAATAATAATAAAAATGGAAGCAAAGCAATGCAGGGAAGGAAGAGGCGGCAAGCGAGCAGGGCTCGTTACTGAAGGAATGATGTATTGATCGCGTCTGACAGGGTGCTGTGGACCGATCAATTCTGATGGGCAAGAGGAGCCTGTTAGGAGATTCTCCTGGGTCGTCAGGGTCACTCAGACAACAGGCAATGAGAGAGAAATTAACTCATCAAGGAAAAGGGCTAGATGGAAAGATGGATGGATGCATGAATAATCAAGAGAAAAAAACGTTCGGGTTATGTATAAGATAATGTAGTATGGTATCACAAGGTGAGGAGAGGAATGCATTATTGGGCTGAGACATACAATTAAACCTCCCACTCCTGACCTGTTCCATACTGGTGTGTGAAAACAAACACTCATTCTGTCCTGCCCAGCCTTTCTGTAGATGGTAAACAGCTGCCTGCTTTTTGACTCTGTTTTACATGATTTAAAGTAAGGCAGCTCAACAGAAAGAGGAATGCATTCTATCAAAATTGCGATTAATTACTCAAGAGTGAAGAACAACCCACTGTCGAAATGGTGAATAGTTTTAGATAATGAGGGGAAAATAAAGCAGAAAAGAGGAGTAATGATGGTGGAGATACGCTATCATCTGTCTCTGCTGTCCAGAATCCATCCAGGAAGCCTTTCTCCTTTCCCCTTGAGTACTCTATGCCTGGCCTTGCCCAAGCTAATTGATAGCCTGTACGTTAATTTAAGTCAGACATGAGTGGCTGCTATTAATGAAGGTTGAATTTGCTGGCCTGACAGTGAAGTGAGGGCTCACGGGAAAGTGATCTACAGCTTGAGGCACAGTCTAGAGGCAGATGCTGGAGTGGTGTAGAGTAGAGAAGCCATTACATTTCAAGAAGGCATTCACTGTGAACTCAGAATGAATCCATTTTCACAGTAAAATTACCCCTATAAATTGGTCTAGGACCCATTTTCAGTGCGTAGAGTAGAAATGCGAGCAAAGTTTTCCTCCTCGATCGCTTGGACAAAACTCATAGAGGATAATTATGAGGTGGGCAGGAGGGGTCACTCTACAGTGGCAATCATAAGATTGTTTTGTTTGTGCCTTATCCACGAAGATCGATCGGCCCGTCCACACTGGCAGGCCATTTGCATTTAGCTCCCATAATTGCCGGCATTAATAGCACACATATTTACGTTGTATTGTCAGCCATGAAGTGATTATGGTAATCAGCAGATGAATTCGAAAAGGCAATTTTAAACTGCTGTGTTTTTCTCAAATGAGTTGATCGACTTCAATCATCTGAGTGCTCTGTGGAAGAGTGGCCATGAATTATCTGTGTTAATGACAGGTTTTTAGCTGGGCATGGGTGTTTGCACTAAAATGTGACAAAGCAAATACACATGCGTTATTTGTTTCAGCATGTTTGTCAGTAGCACGGCGCTGCTGGGTCATGTTGATGTAAAACACGCAACAATTACCTGGTGAGATCAGACTCCTGTGGAGAATGCTAAGTGCTGGTTGTCACTGTGGCACGGTGAGGTCAGGGGTCCCTTTCCTCGGCAGAGTGCTCACATGTCACCTTTCTGCTATTTAAACAGAGGCTCTTTGCCCCCTCTCCTCTTATCTCCCTCCTTCTTTCCCCCTCCCATTTCTCCGCCCCTCCCCTCCTGCCCTCATATTTAATTCAGTAGTCGGTGCAGTAGGACTACTGTGTGTGGGTTACTTCTTAAAGTCGGGTCTAGAGCAGGGGCTGACCATTTTGGCCCCTTTCTTAATAGTAGCTGTAATAACAATGGTGCTCCCATTGACCAAAAACCATCTTCAATGGCTCATTAATGTAAGACAAAGCTTGGAAGTAGTAGACATTTTAAGCATCATTATTTGTTTTTATTTGAGTGTGTGCAGTAACGGGGTGGGAGTGCAGAGGTCCATACTGAAATTGCACGTAGAGGAAGCAGTCATGCATGAGTGGAGCTCCTCACTCCTCATTTAAAGACCTCTTTTGGAGGAGGAGGATGCTTTCTTGTGGCTTGTTATGCTTCCCCCACATTCAGACATGCTGTATGAAAATACAGCTCTCCATCCCTGCTATCATGGATTCAGTTATTCAGTTATTCATGGCTTGAGGCTGAATAATGAAAGATGGTGAAAAAACACTTCACTCTGTTTCTCTCTCTGCCTCTCGCTTTTTCTCGTCTCTCGACTGGATTGCTACTTAGTTTTTGACTCCTATTGAGCAGGGGCATCTCCACTATCAGCGAAGTCAATAGTATTGGGAAGAATGTCACGAAAATGACCTCTGATATTCAATAATGCTAATGCAAATTGAAAATGATTAGCTAATCGATACTAATCAAATTGTCTAAATCACTGTCACACAAATACACAGCTATGCACACAAGCGTTTTCTATGCGCTTTCTCTGTGCAGAATCCTATATGTTTTTAAGCTATTTTCCAACTGTATGGTTTGGTGAGAGCCTCAGCATCTTGACAGTGATCTGTGCCATAAAAGAGCCCGGAGTGATGCAGCACATGAATACAGAACTCGCTCTTTTTATGGTTGCGGTGGAGCAGAGGCTTGCATGCCATGGCGGCTGTGATTGCCACCACTCTTTTCTGCTCTTTTATGTGGTTGTGGGAGATGGAGGTGTTTGAAGACAGGGATAAGGCTGGTGTTGTGACGCTGTCAGCCACCACTTCATTCTTCAGCTACAGTCATTTGAAGGCAAGAAATCCGGCTCTGAGACGTGCTGAGCAGACACGGGGAAACAGCCATAACCTTTGTTTAATTACAATTGATGCAGAGTGAGACACAGTTTTTGCATCAGAGATGTAAACGCATGATCATTTGTGTTGAAAGAAACACAGCATGTAGTGTGTGATGTGTAGTGGGTCGTTGGTTATTAGGGAAGGCTTTGCCTCTGTTTTCATGTATGGGGTCATGAATAAGCCTCTCCCAAAAGAGACACAGTGATTTTCTACTCTTGATTAAGCCTCTTATGGAGAACACATTAACCCAGAATGCATGATCACAGTAATTTATAGCCCCTTACTCCTTAATTCTCCATGTGTACCTGCTTGGCTGTGTGTGTCCAGCAGGGGGCAGACCACCAGACATGCAAAACACAATCTTGTGGAGGCTGTTATCTGTATGTGTAGCTCTAACTGAGAGAACTGATAAAACCACACACGCTAATTGGGTTTTACAGCAGCTACAGTCTCACAATGCTCTTTCATTACCCAGGGGACAGTGCGTCTGGTTGTTTCTGTGTTCAGACATACAGGGCGTTTGCAGAATCTGTGTGTGTGTGTGTGTGTGTGTGTGTGTGTGTGTGTGTGTGTGTGTGTGTGTGTGTGTGCGTGTGTGTGTGCATGTGTGTGAGTTAGGGTCTGCTTGTATGTGCCTGTATCACAGATATGTGTCAACCACCCCCACTGATCTGAGAGTGCAGTGTCTGCGTGCAATCAGAAATTCCAGCGGCGGTAAGAAAAACGGCTCAAGTGGTGTCTGCAGCCACACTAGATGTCCACCACAACTAGAAGTCCCTCCTAATGGCTCCCCACCGTCCTGCTTTCTGGGATTAGACACGACGATTTCAAATGTCATTGTATCTCAGTGACCTTTCAAGGACCTGGAATTAATCAAAGAAAAAATGTGCCTTCTGCCTTAAATGGCAGGAATAGTCACCTTTGATCCAAGCATTAGATTGAATTGTCTTCAGAACCGAAGTGATTTTAGGACGGTTCAGAGGCTATGTTTACTGTAAAACGTCTGTTTCTTGAAATCAGTAGCATTTATGGTTCTTGCTTTTACCTTTAGGAGTACTAGGCACAGTTTCTGATTTGAATAATGTATTCTGTATGATAATGTATATTAAGATACATCAAATACGGAGACAGAAGCAAGAAATCACTAATGTAGTTGTAATTATAGGGAGAACATAGGGAATTAAAAATGTAGGGAATTTCCTTAAAAGAAAAGCTCCATTTAAACCAAACATTTCTTCATCATCCATTTATTATGACAATTCTCTATATGTTGTACAATTGCCCAAGGTCAAATTTCACATTTTTGAGTGTTCATCTGACCAGCTGTGCACTGACTAAAAGATGTATGAATGAGAAAATGGGGTTAACTAATATTACAGACTGCTGATGTGGTGGCGAGGTAAGATAAAGCAGTGGTCTCTGCGCACATGTGAAACTGTGGGTCTGGAACTGCTGCATGGAGAACTGCAGGGCCTCTCTGGCTCTGTAGGTCGATGATTGAGAAAGCTGAAAGCAGCACTACCGGAGCCCATCTGATCAGGCACATTTTGAATGTGCACTAGTTTCCTCAATTATAGATTCTCAATGATCACTTAATGTCTAAGATTTGTCTGCATCCCTATTGTGGTAGAGTAGTAAAGCTTTGTTTCCTGTTATCAACGAACATCCTTTAATGCCCTTAATGTTCTCTGTGGTTAAAAGACACCTGAGAATAGCACTTGATTTTATCTAGTTATTACTATACATACACATAGCTTCAATATCAGACACTCATGATCATCATTCACAGCAGATATGTAGCAGACCACAGCCATACCACTCCTCCCTCCTCCCACCTTCTATCTTTAGCAGTTCTGGCCCAGTAGTTCTAGCTCATTGAGTTATTAGCTAATTGCCAGGTGAAATCAGTATTGATTGTGTGTTGCTCAGCAGCTAGTGGTAATAGCAGTATATAGCTGGTCACAAACTGGATTCTGCTTCTGGGTGATATGAAAGCTGGCGACTGTAAAGATAAAGGACACTGCGTGGGTGGAAGTGGAAATGCTTGTCCTTGCGCACACATCAATACACACACACACAGTGTCTTTTTAGCGTTGTGTCTTTGCTGCAGAATCTGTGCCCTGGAGAGCTGTGGGATCACTGTGCTGTGCTGCTGTTGAGCCACTGTCTTGTCCTTGCTATGTAGGTCATCGGTGCCCTCCAACGATATCTTATCCCATCTGCAGTGCAGTCAATACTGTTGACAGAACTCCAAATAGCTTCGGATTAGAAGTTGCCTCATTAACTTTGTTCCTTTGCCTACATGATTAACCTCACATCTTCAGCCTACAGAGATGTATTGGACAAGTTTGTAGTACCAACACAGTATGAAACAGTACTGTTTAATCTGCCTTTTTGATGTGGTGCCTGAGAAAATTTAAGGGGGCTGGGAATGGGATAAACCACGAGGAAAGGAATGGAGAGGTTTAAAAAAAAAAAGGAGGGCTGAGGGGCATAACAGGAATGGTTTAGACACAGTGCTCTGCACTGATCCTGAGCATGGCAGCCAGTGGTGTGTTTCAGATTGTTTTCCATTTGCATGATAATATGAGCATGGATTGACTCACACACAGGCACACACACACACACACACACACACACACACCAGGGTTATTACATGCAGACTGACGGTTCCAGCAGGCCAGATTACCTGAGTGAGTATCCTGGGTTTTTACTCCATGCCCTGAAATGAATGAAATTCCCCCCATTAGCACACAGGTTACATAAGCCCGGTGTACAGGTATATCCAGCTGCACTGAGGCAGTAAGCTGATTACAGATGGAACTAACACAATTACTCCTCTGTAATGTAATTAACATGAATTGGATTGTGAAATAAGCAACTGGACTGTCATGCAGATTCTCTCAAGATGTAGAGCTCCACTACAGAATGACGCCAGAGAAGCTATAGCTTCAATAAATCATTTAAACGCTCCGCTGAGATAGTTAATGTCAGTGCATTTCAGCACACATGCTGCACACATTGGAGCGCATTTAAATGTACAAACGTGAAATCAGCTATACAGTAAATCGTCTGTGTGTGTGTGTGGGTGGGTGTCTTTGTTGTCTCCTAGGATTTTTTTTTAATCTGATCAATGCATTAATGGACTGTATATGGGCAAAACTCTCTTTCAGTACAGTATAGAGTGATCAGTTTGTTATTAGTGCTGCTGGTGTGTTGCTCTGTCATGTGCTGGGCAACTGCTTTTCATACAAACTGACAGCCTCTGCAGCACAGACACTTGAAGCTGTAATTTGTGTGTGTGTGAGTGTGTGATACTTAGGTGAGCCTAATGTAGCAGTGATTTGCTGAGCAGGCAGCAGCACGGCTACAATTTATTCCAAGTATTTAGATGTTATGTGCAGCATTCAATCATGCTCCCGCAGATGCGCATAAAGTAAAGCACATCTTCAGGATGATAGTGGTGCTGGTTGTACAGAGGGGAATTTTCAGAGGCACATTCTGACTAAATGGTGAATTTCTTCTTTCCCCTCAATCATAAACAGCTCACATCTACACACTGGGATATGGAGACGGAGAAAAAAATCCCTGTCCATGGGTGAGGCTGTTGTAAAGGTCATCTCCGTATCCAGTTAAATTTTTGCTCTTCCTCAAGAGTTAAGATCTATAAAGTGATCAATAAATCTCTTTAAATGTCTCTGCATGTAGGCTGCATGTGATTTAACACCCCGCCACATCTGCTGCCTGCTTTCTGTTCACCACGCTGACAGATCTCAACCTTCATCTGCTCACAAATCTAACTGTATCAGCCCCCACCCGACCCTCCCACCTAGAAAATGGCCAGACCTTTACATTTGATGGATATCAGAACTGGTTCAAAGTCCTCTGTAAGGTTCTGGTCCAGAACCGCCAAATGATTCCTGGTATGGAAGATGTGTCACCTGTGATCTACAGTGGAGAACAAAGTGTCCTTAGGTGTGGGATTCTTCCTTTCAGGCAGTATTGATTGAAGAAAAGATGATCTGAGGAGGCCATTAGGAGGATTGAGGAGGGGGAAACAGGCGAGGAAGGACTGTGATGAACACCTCTCTAATCATTATGCCACATACAGCACTGCCTCCAGCATCAGCCACGCACACACACAAACGCAGACAGCCCGACAGTAAAGTAGGATTAGTTCAGAATGTGCAGCAGTTGTGTGAGATCAATTGTGTTTAGATTTTTATTTGTGCCCATTTTCTGCCGCCATGTTGTGGGACTGGCTCTGCATCTGCACCAAAACACACATGACTGCACACCACTGATGGGTGGGGCTCTGTCACAATGAGCACAAGGAGACACAGTAATGACAAACACACAAGCACAGTGAATTTTTATGGTGTCTCCCAGTATCTTCTTGGTCCAGGCATGTAGATTGACGTCTAGGGAGGGATGCTGAGTCCAGTAAACTGGGCTATCTACAGCTGTTGTAAACACCTCTTTTCCTCCTCCTGCCTGTCCTGCAGGACAGTGTGGAGCACACTTGCACTTGGGGCTCATCAGACCAAGCTAGATAAAAGCTGCTCAACTCCAGCAGAGAGCTTAATTAAAACGAGCCTGCCATCACAGAGTGACACCTTTTACAAGCTCCTAACGGCTCTCTGCTCGCCGTTACTGCCAATCCAATTATAGACCAAAACAATAAAATAGATTCAGAAGGAGCTGCAGCAAATAGGCTAGCATAAAGAAAAAGAGGGGGGGTGCTATTAAAGATTATATGAAGATTCGCACAGTGAACTGCACAACAAGGCTGCAGGGGTTTCATTTTCACCAGAGATGCCCGCGTAAGTATGCCACACCGGATAAGCTACTCAGCTTCTGTCTGTGTGTGTGCAGTCTCTGAGGAAATATACCCCTGTTCTCTCAGCCTGGACACAGTTCAGCAGCATCCTACGGATTATCTTTCCCTGTGGAAGGTCACTACTCCAATGTCATTAGGCCAGAGCTCGCACAAATCTGCTGAAGACACGCATACAAACAGCATTTCTGATTTTTTTCTTTTTTTCATGTCAGGCAACTTTCTATCTGAGTGGCTTCTGAAACTGCTCCTTTTTTTTCAATGGAGTTACTCCTGTAGTGCGGCAGTGTGTCACAGCTGGACATGTGACATCTGTTACACTCGAGCAGCTACATGAGAAAACTGTGGGGTGTTACACATATTAACTGTAACACTGCAGGAGAGACGGAGAGGAAGAAAAATAATGAGATATTAAGACATGGTTTGAGGTGGTGTAGGAGGAGAACAAGATGAAAGATGAAAGGCTGGTGTTTTGTTCTGTAGGTGTTGGGAAAGTCATGTGAGTATGCCTTGAATTCAGAGACTTGTAGGTTCCCTTGGATAGTTTTAGATAGTTTAGATTGTTTGGTAACTCATGACCAAAAAGCTAATGAGAGTCTTCGCAACACGATGGAGAGAGAGCAGAGCCGCTAAATGGAGTTTGCCTTCAAGGTGTTCAGATGTTCAAAAATACTGCGTACTAACTCTCAATATGCCTACTCAGCCACTCTTTGTGTAGCTCTATTACACGCCTAATCATAAAACGCCAGCAGCGTCCGTACCATATTATTTATCATGTTATGTTGATAGGACACATGCGATAGGAGACGAAGAGAGAAGACATTAGCAGGAGACATTTGCCTGTCTGCCTGAGTGCTCCACTTCCTCTCCCTTTCTTCTTCTCACTTTACTTCCTCTCCACTCTTCCTTTACCCGATGCAGGAGTAGACCCACCTGCTCCATCATGATGCCTCACTACCTCTGTCTGTGCTGTCTCTGTGCTGGAATTGGCAGGAAATCAATCCCGCTCTCATCTACAACCCCCTCCATACCCCCCTCCCGCTCCTCCTCCCTCCCCTTCTCCTTCCCTCACGTCTTACTCCCCCTCCCGGCTGTAAAGTGTCCATTCTGGACTGAGCACAAGCATCAGCACAACATCATGCCTTATCAGAGCAGGCACAAAGACCCATGGGCACATTGTTCGTCAGTATCAGCCAGCTCCAGTTTCAGCACACTCTCTGCATCTGCCAAGCCCCCCAAACACATGCATGACCATAAACAAGACAACAGAAGGAAAACTGGAGTGGCTACCAAATTCATTTTTGGGCAAAATGTGTCTTAAATTGTAGGGCCTGTTAATTACAGAGCCCTATGAGAATAGAAACAGATAGAAAGGAGGATACAGCACATCGTTATTTATTATGCAAATGTATTCCATTTTAGACACAATTAAGTGATTAGAAAGCTGTCGCTCTCTGCTCTCTTTCTTCTCATTGTCCTTACTTGTCTTTTTCTTTGCTTTTCAGCATATTACTGTAATGAAGCCATTACTTCTTCAAGTGAATTTTAATGAGTTTTTAACTAACATTTTAATGAGCTATACATTACCATAAAGCATGGATTAGGCTAAATTGAATTGTGTCCGTGTGTGTGAAAATGCGTGTGTGTGTGTGTGTGTGTGTGTGTGTGTGTGTGTGTGTGTGTGTGTGTGTGTGTGTGTGTGTGTGTGTGTTGGTATTGTCAAAGGGTGTAAAGGAAAGAGGTTCATTAAGAGTTAATTATATTGTTTCTCAGGAGCAGCACTGCACATTTTTCCTGGATCGGCCAGCAGAATCACCCACTGCTGTGGTCTTACTGTCATTACTGCGCTGCCCAGGGGCTTGTTAGGCTAAATTAGGGGTGCTGTTTGAAAAATGAGCTTTGAACGGGGCTGCTGTTTAAATAAGGATGTTTGTTTAGGCTTATCTACTGAATCAGAGAAAGAAGCACAGTATGCGGTATGAGTTTGATGGAATGCACTCCATTCATTTACAGTCAGCCCCATCGATTCAGCACCTTTGTACTCCTCTCTGCATTTTGACCTTGATCAGGTATCCTCTCGTCATCCCCTGTTGTGTTGTGTTATGTCTTGCCTCTAGTCTCACAGCCGTCTCAGTAGAGCTCATATGCCCCGTCTCTTTTATTCCATCCAAGGCCGTGTTAAAGATGCACATTTCATAGGATATCACCACCTGTGTTTTCCCCCCAACTATGGTATCACTGCCGGCCATATGATTCTCTTCACCTTCACTCTTTTCCATATTTCCTGCATCTTATCTGTGAAAGTGACAATGTTATTTACAATCCCTGAGCTCGGGATTTGCAGATAGGGAGAATGGTGGCCTAGATCATATCGGGCTTGGCCATGGTCTGTGGAGAATGATCAGTTGTGCATGTATATGGCTTCATCTGCAAAACCTCATCTGCAGTCAGAGCAGAGAAAGCCCTGACAAGCCAGAGAAAGTGAATGGAGGGGGCAGAATGCAACGCATGGGACAGCGCTGTGGGATTGGAAGAAATTGATGAACTGAGAGGAGGGAAGAAAAGGAAAGACAGAGAATGACCCCCAATGGTGAGAGGAGAGAATAAGACAGACAGAGAGAGATGGTGATGAGTTGGCTTAATGATGAGAGCCGCCTCTCAGTTCTCACAGGAGGTACAGCCTTGGGCACCGCCAGCCGGCCATATTTTTGCAGCTGTTTCTCTGGTGTGACGTGCGACCCCTCAGTGGAGGAATATAGGGGATATGTGTGAACCTGCTGCTTGCCTGCCTGCTGAGGGGGTAATTTCTGCATCTGGATGGGGTTCAAAGGTTAGCTTTGGCCGGTGGGAGGGCAAATGAGGGAGTCTGAGCTGGAGGAAAAGCTTGCATCCAGACAAATGGAGCACATCTCCTTTCACAGTGGAGTATATAGTGTAGTATTTTCCTTCTGCCTTCAGCATCAAAAGTAATACAAAACATCAATGACACCACATAGAGTGGGTTTGTTATGTTTTGTCAAGTGACATATATATTGTCTCTCTTCTCTAAGGGTGGAATTGAAAATGGCGGTATTGTAATAGCACTCTACCGGATGAAGCACAAAAAGCACTCAAATAAAATGATATTATAGCTTGGAGCTACCTCTCTACAGCTCTCCCAGTTTGTGTGTGTGTGCATGGTTTATTTTCTAATCAGAGTGTGTGTAGAAGGTGGTGGGTCTGGGTGTTGGGGTATGGCCCCGGGCTTCTAGCTGTTGTAATCTCTCTCTGTGTTTCTTAGCCCCTAACCCAGGAGAATATCTATGAAAGCATGGAGGGTCTTTTTCTCCAGTAAATAGGGAGGGAAAAGTAATAACAAGCACACAAACATTCACATTTGCAGTATTGAAAAAAGATACCAAGCCCTGCAGCTTTTAAGAGATGTTTCACAGTTTGTCAGGCTTGTGTGTAGGTTTGTGTGTGTGTGTGTGTGTGTGTGTGTGTGTGTGTGTGTGTGTGTGTGTGTGTGTGTGTGTGTGAATGTCTATCAAAGGGATGTGAACGGAGGAGAAGAATTTGGTTTTAGACATCAGTCTGTGGTGTCATGGCAGTGAGCGCAACCTTTGTGAACCGAAGCTAGGTGCGCTCCTGTAGGTGAATGCATTTGTCAGCACTTATCTCAGTATGCAGGCTGGACGCTTCAGTCAAGGCTCCCCACTAATCTTACCGACAAGCAGTGTCACCCTCCAGTGAGTAATATCTTGGGTGGGAGAAGAGGGTGCACCGTACAAAATATCTCTCCTCACCTTGTCCTTGCCCTGCCACCTCTGTGCTATGATGCCGGGTGTTTGTGCTGTCATGTATCTGCGTCGGGATGATTTTTTTGTGTGCTGAGTCTATCTTCGCTAAGGACACACAAATGCTCACACACAGGTAGACCTCCATAATGGTTGCTGGCACAGGCCTCCTCTACCAATGTAGGACAATCTGGTTTACAAAGTAACTGTGTGGGTGTCTCCTTTGTGTTTTAGTTTGGCAGAGACCTCCACTCTCAACCCCTTGGCTATTTCACAGCGCTAGTTGTAACCTGACTCCCTCCCCTTTAAGTCTGAAGTGTTGAAACAGTGCCAGCTGAAAGAGCTGCAAATTTGCCATGCTTTGCCCCCTGCCTGATGCTCCTTCATTCAAATCAGCCCACTCGTCTGATATTTGGGAAATAAATAAATAAATTAAACACGTGAGGCAAAGACAGATTAATATTATTCAGATATGGGTTCTTTTTAGCCTGCAGCCGGATTGACAGATGTAGCACTTGCCAACTGAGGGGTGTAAATGTAAAAATATATAAATATTAATAAGCAAGTAAGCAAGAAGGCAGAGTTTGGGGCCTGCTGGAACTCAATGGGAGGTGTTTTCAGTGGAAGAAGAGCTGAGTGTTTCAAGGGGATAGAAAGGCAATTACCTTACGTCTGTTAGCTGATTCGGGCCTGAATGCCTACAGGGCCTCAGAGTTGGAGCATAGTTCAGCTTCTGACAGCAAATGCAGAGACCCACTTAATGATAACAGATGCAACTCGCACATATTAAGAGAGAAAAGAAGTCATGTTGTGATTCTCATATAAAAGCATTCACTTGCTTTATGATCCCTGCATAGTGTAGTTCAGGGCGTGGAGGTGCCTGCAGGCAGCAGTGGGAGAGGTACATGCTCGTCCTGTAATGAAGCAAAGCAAACGTTACGCTGAGGTGATGAACATTAGAGCTGTGTGTGTGCTTCAAGCATAGGAGGTTGACCTCGATGACTGTGGCCTTGTAGCGAGGATTAGATAGTGACTAAAGCATATTTGGATTGGACCCTCCCCTCATTTACTTAATAAATGTATCAGTTCAGAGTGTTGTTTTGGTATTAACAAGGCCTGAACCAACACGCAGGGTATAATCCATTCACCAGTGTCATCTGTTTGTTTGCTTGTAGCTCTTTGTCACCAGGTGTTTATCCTGTCCTCAACAAGTGTGTGTATATTGTATTTTATTTGCTAGAGTTTGCAGCTGCTCTCTTTTTATTTTCCTGTTTTTTACATTCTGTGCATTTATTTAGATTGCAGGGTCGGGATGCATTTACTGTGACATGCTGTGCAGTTTTAGATCAGATTAGACAGTGTGGCACAAGCGCCGTAATGATGCACCTAATGTGTGTTTCTTTTGTCACTGTTCTGTTTCAAAGGAAATTGATTCTGACAGCATCCCATGGGTGCTAGCAATGAATGGAAAGGAGCAATTAAATCCAATGTGATCTTGAAAACAACAGGCAGTGTATGGTCCAAACCAGGCTATGATTTTAAACAGCAGGACTCCTGTTTGTAATGCAAATACAGAGAGCCCAGTGGCGGTGGCTGTTATGCCCACCCTGGCCAGGGGGTCGACAACTCTGGAGCTGGCTAATTACCTTAGCTCTTTAGATTAGCGGGCAGCCCTGTGTGTGAGAGAGAAAACCTCTACCTCTACCTCTTCTATATTCCCTCCTGTTTACCCCTGAGTAAAGGTTTCATTGGAATTCATGTCACACAAGAGTCCCACTCTGTACCCCTGTGCATCCCCAGGATAATTGGGTTGAAAGCTTCCTCTCTTCCTCTGTCCCGCTCTCCCTTGGTCTAAATAAATAAATAAATAAATACGAAGACAATGGCTGCGTGGCTTTCTGTAGAGAGTGTAAGAAGAGTGAATGAAGAGATGAGAGAAGCCTGGAGCGCAGGGACCAGTTATCCCCTCTTATAATCCCAGCCCTCCCCACCATGGTCCCCAGTGCCATGTGGAATTTACATAAGGACCTGTGGTGCTGCCCTTAATTTAGCCCTCCTCAAGCATCTTCAAACATCCTCCAACAAGCTGAGCCTTTTTATTCTTCAGAGGAATCATGTGTCCCTCACTGGATGGACAGTGCTGAAGCTGAATTCCTGAAGTGCTGCTCCACAGATTAGATCTATTGTACATCAAATGGAGAAAGATCTGTTTGAGTACAAACAGGAGGAGTGACCTCCAGTTTGTACCTTTGAACCTTTTTTTAAACAACATTTGGTATGATGAATGTTCACTCACTGGTGTAGAAGTGGTATCCTGCTCTGAATACACAATTGACTGAGGGTTTAATTTCTTACAGTTTGTTTAGTATGTTTGTGCCTTCACATTTGTGTGTGTGTGTGTGTGTGTGTGTGTGTGTGTGTGTGTGTGTGTGTGTGTGTGTGTGTGTGTGAGACGGCAGCTCTCCTTGTTTGATAATGAGCTTGTGTTGTGTGTTTCACTGAACACTATGCAGGGTGAGAGGCTATCTCTGTGATGAAAGGCCTACCTGAGGGTGATTAGATACAAGGCCACAGTTGTTCATCAGACCACCCACTGTTTTTTTTTTAATGTGTGCGTATGTGTATAAGTGTGTTGGCGCATATCTGGTTGTGTGTGTGTGTGTGTGTGTGTGTGTGTGTGTGTACATGCCAAGGAAAGTGAAGCAGTGTTGCACCCCTGTGAGCTCTCACATGTGAATGACACCAGGCTTCAGGGCATTCTGTCTCTGTTTGTTCTACTACCTCCACAGGGACCTACATTAGCTCCAATTAGCTTTCACTTGTGCTTGCCTTGTCAGATGAAGCTGCACATCCCATTTAAATAGCCACAGTGAAAGCTGCATACATTCATGCTGTGTTGTGCACACACCTTAATACATAAAAAGGATGGTGAACTTTAACATTTAGATGTGTAAGTGCATACAGCTGCACTCTTTCTTAACAGTTTCCTCCTTTTTTCCCCCACAGTGCTGCGAGATGACTTCAGACAAAACCCTACAGACGTGGTGGTGGCAGCAGGAGAGCCAGCAATCCTCGAGTGTGTTCCCCCAAGAGGCCATCCTGAACCCACCATCTACTGGAAGAAAGACAAAGTGCGAATTGATGACAAGGATGACAGGATCACTGTGAGTACTGCTACCATCTGTTTCAATACCTGGACTGAATAGGAAGAGCTGCTGTCAATGGAAATATTGTTGTGTTGGACACATAGGAGTAAAGCTAATGAAGGATTCTTACTAATATTCATTATTATTATTATGTTTTCCATCAGATTCGAGGAGGGAAACTCATGATCTCCAACACAAGAAAGAGCGACGCTGGCATGTACATCTGTGTGGGTACCAACATGGTTGGAGAGAGGGACAGCGAGACAGCACAAGTCACAGTGTTTGGTAAGCTTTATTTCTCCTGTTCTCTGTGAATGACACACTGTAAACTGAATTTTTAAGAGAGGAAACTGAGTAGACAGAGGGGATCATTCTGTAGGAAGAGGCCACTGTGTACATGCACTGCATATGGACCATTACATTATAAAAAGATCTATTTCTATCCTCTCTGCCCATCCTGCAGAGCGGCCAACCTTCCTCCGGAGGCCCATCAACCAGGTGGTCCTGGAGGAGGAGATGGTGGAGTTCCGCTGCCAGGTACAAGGAGACCCTCAGCCAAATGTACGCTGGAGGAAAGACGACATTGATGTTCCTCGTGGGAGGTATGTACATCTACAAGAATATTCCCAGAACGAGCTTTATTTTGAGGAGGAAAAGTTTCTGCAGACAGTAATAAGATGATGGCTCATATGAGTAAATGGTTCACTCTCCCTGTCTTTATGAGCAACCACTTTTGAGTGTATGTGTGTGTGTGTGTGTGTGTGTGTGTGTGTGTGTGTGTGTGTGTGTGTGTGTTTGTTTGTGTGTGTTTTGCATACTGGTATGTGTGCGTGTAACACTAATGTGACAGGCTGCACCTTATGCAAAGGAGCTGTGAAAGCCTTGATGTCAGTCTGAGTGACTGTTTCAAACTAATGATAACTCACACTGCAGGCTCTCACCTGGCCTGGCTGCCAGGGGCCATTAAATAGCTCTGTTAGGCTGTACACAGTGCATTTTACACATTCAGGATAAAATGACTCCACCCTTAAATGCCCAAGAAGACAGCTCCCACAGCCATAACGGGGTTAGAAGGTGTCTTGTGTCAAGGAAGGGGCTGCATGAAGATAAACAGATATTGAGCTAGACAATTAAAACTGAGTGACAGGTAAGTGGGCAGGGAGGCTGAAAAGTAGACATTGAGACAAGCAGGAAAAAATCTGGCACATTGAAAAGCAGACAGGTAGAGAGAGAGAGAGAATGACAGGAGATAGGAAGAGACAGAGTATAGCAGCTGACATGGCCCTCAAGTGTCTGTGTACAGGTGCAGCTGTTCAGGTGAAATCTGGGCACCTCAGAAACCTGGAAGATAATCGCTCCCTCCCTTACACATTTAACCCCCATTCAGCCTGCGTCCCCCTGCTGACACTTGCATTCACTCACAGTTGCGAAAACAGAGACTGATGAAAGAATAAAAGTCTGTAATTTACTGAGACATGCTAGCGCCACTGCCAGCTTTGGTCTGTCTCACTTCCTGTAAATAGCCACTGATGATGTAGTGATACCGTTCATGTTGTGTCCTGTGTGTCGGCCTGTTGCGTCACTGTGACTCAGTGGACTCAGCAGCAGTGTCATGGTCAGGAGTGGACTTCAAAGAGACCAGCATTCTGTCCACAGCCAGCAAGTCAGTCGCAAACTGCTTGGATCACCTCATGAAACATACACTCAGTAGACCTGACATCTCTCAAGGCTAGAGCAGAGCTGAGCGTGGGCGGGTTGTTTGTGTCTGATAAGGATTTGGTTCACTGGGCAGTGGGACACGAGTGCTGTGCCAAAGCAAACACATAAAAGTATTTCACTCATGTCTTTGATAGGGAGTTGGCTCTGGAAATGAGTTCATTTTGTACACTAATTAACAGATTTATTACGGAGTAGGATGAGTGTCATGTGCCTGTGTCCTTGCTAAACTGTACCATCCCTTTGAAGTTCGGCCTTTTTTGGATATGAGGAAAGAACTGAACACATGAAAAAGACACTGCCAAAATAAATAAGCAATAAATATTGCAGTGTTTCTAATTACACTGTGAGAGCTTTTGTTTTTCTGGCTATATTTAATTCTCCAGTTTAGCTTTGAAGCAGAAAACAAGCGCGAAGACTGAGATATTCTAATTCTGACATTTTCTGCTGCCTTTGTTGCGTGCCAAAAAGAAGACTCCTCATATTGTTAAGTGACGAACTGTTCCTGCTTTCTCTGCTGCTTATCCTCACTTAATAAACATCAAACACGGCCTCTCTCCGACAGACAGAAGAATTGTTTAAAATCCCACGAAAGAATAGTTTCCAGTTTGATAACTGCTCTGAAGAAGAAGAAATACAAACAGCTACTGCAGCACAGCCATTGTGTCATTACACTGTGGGCGTCTGTAGCTGTATCAGTGCCAGTCTTCACCACAGGAATAAAAGACAACTAAAGATCAAGCAATTGTATATTCAGTGGGAAGGGGTCTTTGTTTGCTCTTTATCCGAAAAGGTTACACTGTCCTTATTATTATGATAAGCTGTAGAAAGAGAGAGACTTCATAAGGCTGCTCCTTCTTTGCCATCAAATTGTTTTAACTTGTCTTTGCTGGTCCCTTAACACGCATCGTGCATGCCTGTGTCTTTTTGTGGATGTTTGTGTGTGTGCAACTTTTGTACCAGGAAGAAGGGAAATGGAGCCTCAGCTGAGTAAACAGGTCTTTAATATGCTCAGTGGCTCCAGCAGCCTCCCAGGCAAACACGCGCATACTGGCACATAGACATAAAGCACGCCAGGATGGCACTGCCTTCAGTCTCTGTAGAATAGACGAGGAGATAGAGACAGCACGAGAACAGTTTCAATTAGAGGACAAAGACAATGGCGCTGCTCTTTTACCTCTGTGTGGGTGTTGCACTGAGTTTTTAAAGACTAAATTAAAATCAGCCTGCAAGCTCATCTACTCTAGGGCACTTGCCAAGAGGCTTTGGTACAGCAGTGTCATAAAATGGGTCAGTTCTATATTTTTCAGTGTACATTATGATGAGAAATCCCAAGACATATCCCTGTGAAACCATTCAAATTACAGTCTGGCACATGTCAGAGTGAATAGCTAATAATGTCAAGGAACAACAGGTGCATTATTACTGCAGATGCATTGATTATGATGGAAATTTAGATGATTTTTGTATGATAGGACAAGATTTGTATGGACTCTTGGACCTTATTCCAAGAAAAGATTTAGGTTAAATTGTTTGCATGCATTGTGTCTCTTCTATTTCTGTTTGCATCCTATGGAGTGCAGTCCTTTTAATAACTCATCACTTAACCTTAGAAAATATTTATGGTACACACTTGTAGGCATGTACATACAAGTTCACAAAAGCCCTATTCGGACAAGATTAATATCCCAGGTGGAGGGGGCGGTGGCACACTCATCCTGCTGGACTATATTTCAGCTTGTGCCAAATTTAAGCTTTGGGTTCTTGAAGAGACAAAGATCTCATCTTTTTTTATATTGTTATTCATGTAACGGTACAGTAAGGAGAGAACGGGAGTGTGTGAGGTGATAGTGTTAAATACATGTAGTCCACCAGACACAAAAATTAGTTATATGAAGGCAGACTAGCCGAGACAGAATAATTACCTGAAGCGGAAATTAGATCAGGCCATTCGTTGAGCTTGCAGGTTCTTATTTTTCATAATGGCTTTTCTTTTTTCCTTCATCATCTGGGTTCCCAAATAGGAGTTTATATTGACATCAGGTCAGGAAAAAGCATTTCTGCCTCCTCCATTGGTACACAGAACTCTGTGTGCTGAGCTAATGAAACTCTAAAGTCTCTCAGGGTGGGGCTTAAATAATGAAAGGAACAATAAGTGTGCCGAAAAACAGGAGTTAGTTGGGGCTTTAATTATTACCAGCATAGAAGGAGAAAAATCACATGTGCTCCAGGCGGGATTAAAATCACTGACCAGCACATGTAATATTAAAATCACCCAACCTCCCCCAGAGAAATAAAGCTGGTTCAAATGGGGCTCATTCTTTTTGCCAATATACATAAGATTAGATTCAGATGGTAGTGTCCTCCCGAGGGAAAGTCTTTGCATGTGTCATCAAGCAGGTAGACTGTAGCATGTGTCTGAAAATGCTACGAAACTTCAATGGAGTTTATTTAAAGTGTATATACAGGACATGGTATATCTACAATGCCCTTCCATAATGAGGCTAAATTTACATCCTACACATTTGGAAATGCGTAAACAAGAAAATGTATTATTTGTAAGAGTGTCTTCATTTGGAATAATATCACTATCAGATTAATTTCCGTCTGTCAGGCATCTCTGCATAATCTTGGGAAAGCACACAATGGCTGCTCGCACATTAGAGAGCTTTGTGTCTCCAAATGAAAGAGTTTTACTCTTGAATCCCAGTGAAAAGACTTGGGCAGTGTATGTTATCTCCTGCTGCCTACCAGCTCAGTGTGTGGTCCCCTTTGCCTCCTTTGGTTTACCTCTCCCTCCTCATTTGCTTTGGACCCTTGTGCCCTCTCCTGTGCCTTATCAGAGCCCCTTTGGTCTTGCAGTCTATCTGTATTCAGGCCTTGTGTCCCCGTTGACCTCCAAAGCACAGCCCCTGCAACATTCAGCAGAAAAGGCTTTCTTTCTGACTCAATCCCTTTGTGGTGTGTGTGTGTGGGTGTGGGTGTGTGTATGATAGAGGTGTGTGGGTCATGCTGTTTGAGAGAGCTGTTAAAGCTAGTGTGACAGGCACGCCCGTGTTATGCTGACCATCCAGTTTCAGTGATTTCTCACCTCTGCAACTCAGCAGAATGAAAATACAGCAGGATACGGTTCCTGTCTCCATTACTTCCCCTGATATATAAGTGGATACATCTGGTATTTATGTGGGGGCTGTTGATTGGAATGGCAGTAGGATGATCAAGAGTATACTTTATTTTTATCTGTATTGACACTGATTATCCCAACAAGCACGGTGACTAAAATAATAATCCAGTGCAAAACGGGAAGCCGTTCAGCTGGGCTTTCATGATGTATCTGTTTTTTTCAGATATCTTCATGAATGATAGAAAAATACGCCGAACACAGACACAAAAATACAAATGCTCACAAATAGAGAAAGAGGAAGAATTGCTTCCAGGCATGGGTCAGTGAGCTGTACTTTGCCGATTCTGTTTCTCTATCTACAACATTTTCCAGTACAACCATGCCGTCTGCTCCAGACCACTTCCACTAAGTAAAGACTGCACTGCCGTCACTGTTTCTCTGGAACTGAGGTGAAGCAGCTCTTTTCAAGGCAAATTTAGGATCAATTGGCTTCCCACAAACCCCCAGCCAGACCATGAGGGCTGAAATCTCCCCAAACTGATCTTTGATTAATGTGGGATAAGGTGATGAATGACAGTCAGGCTGATGGGAAGGTCATGACCCTGCTAAGGCCTGAAAAGTGCCAAGAAGCAGTGGAGCTCTGGCGAAAGACCTTGCAGAAGAAAGATGAGAAGCAATAGTGGTTAATTGATTCCCTCTCATGGGTGACAAGGCATGGACAGGTAGACTCCAGTTCTTTTGATCTGGAGGAGGTAAAGTAGCAGTCAGATGGTGTGAAACTGGATCAGAGTGTCAGAATGAAATGGAGCAGAGAGGGGACTTTGTGTCAGAGCAGCCAGGCCAGAGAGCAGCCTGGAATTAGTCCTCTGCTGTATCTTGAGTCTGACTCATGCGCTCAGAGTTGGCACACAACGCTTCTGCCGACCGCCGGCTCCATTCATATGTACACACAGAGGCGAGGCAGATAAGATCCTCTCAGGTTGAGTCATTTTGTGGATAACTGTACACACACATTCAGTCTTCCATACAACCAAGAGATAAGATTCTCTTAATGTGAGTGAATTGGCACAAGTCTGAAGGTGGAACACGGGTGAGTGTGCTCCTGACAGACAGTCTTAAGGCAAATCCTTGAAGATGATCCGGAGGATTTTTGAGATGTAATGCTTTTAAAGTGTGTCCAATAAAGTTTTCATCCCTGCACAGCCCTCTCTGCACAGCAAACACATCGGGTTGACAACCCAGAAAAATGCTGCTTTGTCTTGGCATTTGCTTACATTCCCATCACTCCTCATCTGCCTTCATGAGCGAATGACTCTGCACATGTGTGGATATGTGTTGGATGATTGTATACTTTGTGAGGGTGTGTGTGTGTGTGTGTGTGTGTGTGTGTGTGTGTGTGTGTGTGTATGTGTGTATGTGTGTGCGCGTGCATGCGTGTGTACAGTGTGCCTTTTCTAGTTGAAAAAGAGGTAGAGTCCAGTGGGGTTTGGCTCTCCTATCCTTTCCACAGCCCTTGTACATGCGCAATTACATTCCTCCTCTAATAGAGAACAGAGCTCTATCCAAATCCAGTCTCAATAAAGAGCTACTGTTCCCTCTCTGTGTGTACTTACGTGTGTGTGTGGTCACACTACCTCTTATCCCTGAGTATTTCCACTCATCTTGTCATCTAGGCTGATTCCATATAGGAAGTTGATTACAGATTGATTGGGCTCATGTTTCCCACTAATAAGTCATGGACCAGCCTGAGGTTCTGTTTGAGAGATTGATGGAGACAGGACCAAGAACAATAAGCATGCTGTCTAGTAGGTGCGTTCGTGGGTTATTCGCATGGCAACGACTTGGTCCTGCAGATGTCCGGCTGTGGGAACCTGTATGGCCAGTTGAACTGTTTGTGGTTATATGAGTAATTACAACATCTGCAGTTCTCTAAACAACTTGAAAGACCAAAATTGATCTGGAAGCTGGACTGTATTGTCCCAATATATGCTGTGAAGCAAAGAGAAGAAGCTCAACAAACTACCCTGTCGGTTGTTGTAATGTTTTGTGAATATTTGTTTAACTATCAACTTTTAAGTCAATTTGCTGCTAGCTATTTAGTGTTTGAACTTCTGTAGGTAGCTAACAGTATCATGGTTTGTTCTACATAGTTGAAGGAAATGCCAGCCTAATAACTCTGTAATCTCACTTGCTGGCATCCTTTTTAGACATAGTAGCCTCCTACCATGTCTAAAAATGGCTCTTCATATGGTGAGGTTAGTTGAACGCTTTGGTCAAGACTTGAATATCTCAGCAACTATTGACAGATTACATGTATAATGTATTCATTGTCCCCAAAGGATCAATTCTATTGAATTTTGTGATCATCTGACTTTTCCTATAACACCACCATGAGGTAGACATATGTGATTTTGAGTGAAATGGCCCAAGAATTGTTGGATGGATTAGCATAGAATATGGTGCGGACATTTGTGGCAATGAGAGGATGAATCCTAATGATAAACCCTTGACTTTTCATCTCCTGCCAATGGCATCAGCATTGACATTGTAAACATATTTGAGTGCTGATGTCCACACAGCTGCTGCTAGCATGACTGTAGACTTTCAGTGTTGTTTTTACGGTAATGATAATGTGTGTTGGAGGTTAACTTTTGAGGCTGGAGTGAAAAAGACAGTTAGATTGGAGGTTAAATATGTCAGAGACAAGTTGGAAGAAATTGAGTTGTAGCAGCCAATGTCTGAAGTGAAGCATTGCTTTGTTGAAACAGAGCTGGTAATGGTATGATGATTGAGCATATTGGGAAAAACATCCCTGTCCACTTGCTCTCATCATGGCTTGTTAGGGAGTCACAGTGTTTTAACTTGTCCCTGCCACTCTTTTGCTCATCTCCACCTCCTCTTACAAGTCAGGAGTGCGTGTTGAGCTACCCTTCGTAGCCGGAGGGCAGCGTATGGGAGGACTCTCTTTCTATTAGCTTGTTTGTTTTTCATCTGACAACAGGCTTGTCCCAAAAGGTGCTGTCTCATTCCTTTGGATGCCACTCACTCAGTTTCAACAATAAATGCTTTATTCACCTCCCCAATGATTACCTGAACTGTACATCCCCTCTCACTAGAACAAAGCATTCAGTCATGACTCAGTCAAATAATCATTATGACTCTTTAAGTACCTGTGCAGAGAGGAGGAACTGGCAGTCAAAGTTATGGAATGTGCTTCAATAAAGCTGCCTTTGAATGCTTGCTCAGGAAATGTCATAACAGCAGGTGAAAAAAACAAGACATGGATAGACAGGACAGATTAGTTATGCAGCTGCCAGTGGCAAGCAGCCATCAGTGCACCTGATGGTTGTGCAGAGGGGTCTTTCCCACTCTGAGGCAAATCGACCATAGCTCACTGTTACTGCAACGTCACATCAGAAATGACCTCTGTAAGCCACAATTTGTTACCATATCTAGTTGTTCAGCGTATTATCCAGAGTAAACACTGTTATCCAACTTCATACTGTGTACTATTGCGTATTTACCATCAACAGTCCTCCTAAAGAAACCAGATGAATCCTTTAACAAGTTTCAAATGTGTAGACAAATTCTAATGTAGCTTATTCCTCTGTGCCATAGAGCTCTACTGTCATCCAAAAGCTATTAAAAACACATAAAGGAGTCATGCTGTTGCATATTTCTTCATTATCTTGGAACATGACCAGTGTAGTTTGTTCTGTAACAACTGTGACTGCATTTTCAATCTCAGGAGGTTTGCTCAGTGTTGGACAGACATCACTGCTCTGGGTTCTTTTATGTGTTTTTAATAGTTGTTGGACTACAAGTTTGGAGTTTTATGGAACAGAGGCATAAGACGTAATAAAAGGGTAATATAACGCCAGGCTCGTCCTTTAAAGCCCTTATGTGGATTTGAAAAAATCTGACTTTGGGGAATCTGCACATTTTAAAGGCTTAAAAGCAACACATGGGCTGCACCAATTTCACTTGGATTGTCTATTTTCTCTACAAAACAATAATTACAAATATTCCATAATCACACAGAAATTCTACACAAGGGCTTTAAAGGAGCAAACATTGTGTCAGGCTCTGATAGAGTGGCCCTTTATCTGTTCATCTCAACTCCGTTCTCAGTGTCTGTGAGTGACAGACTGTGGACAGCAGAAGGTTGTCAGGCTGACAGACCATCATCACGCAGCCCTACCACCCCCACCAGCACACTGCTTACACACTGCCAGGGCAGCACCCCCTTCAATTACAGACTGGAACCACATACCAGACCAGCATCATCCAACTGTCAACTGCCATACAATTCATACAGGTCTAAGCACACATGCAACCATCTGCAAAGGCACATAAACACAAACATTTGACTACTGCAGTGGAATTGAAAATCGGGCCAGCTTTGCCATAGCATACTTGCTGTATTGATTCAGTCAGTTGCTTTACAATAAGAAGGTGTAGCTCTGTATAGATTTATTGCAACCATACATTCAGGCATTAACAGCAGATACACAATGGCACCGTAATGTGCACACACAAAGCTGTGAATATGGTTTAAACATATATACACAGAGAGGGAAACATCTCATGAATTTTGAACGAGTTTTGAGGGTTCCAACTGAACGCACACCTCTCTGTGTACTGTCTGTCATTGCTGAATAATTGATCCTCCTCCTTACAATCTCCATTTGTCAGAATGAATAGTTATGCTCCTTTGTACCTCTCCAAGAGGAAATTCACTTTCCACGGCTACTGCGAGACGGTTCAACAGGCTCGGCTGAGATACTGTAGCACGTCTTATTTGTCACAGGGTTAATGTTTTATCTGAATTTACAGTATTTGCATTTAATGCTGAACAGGCAACCTCAATTTCATGATGTTACTTCTTTGTTGACAGATATGAGATCAAGTATGACAAGGACGACTATGTGCTGAGAGTGAAGAAGGCTTCTGTTAACGACGAGGGGACGTTCACCTGTGTGGCAGAAAACCGCGTGGGCAAGCTGGAGGCCTCCGCCACTCTCACAGTCAGAGGTACAAAACACCTTTGTCCTGTGTTATTTTTTCGCATTAGCGCATATCAACACTTAGAGAAGCCATGGACCACTGAGGCTGTTATACTTGTACACCAATATGATGTTTAGATTGACCGTTTGCTCCATAGGGTCCCCTTTGCACAAACGGATATCCAGAATGCTGACTCCCACAGCCAAGAGAGATGTAGACAGTCTATGAATCCCTTTAATTATTTACATTTCCAAGTGCAGCGTTGACACACTCTGACGCCTTACGCCCCAACCCCCCTCACCCGTCATGGTGGACTGCTAGCCACGCTACCCTCCATGCTGTAACCACCCAGTCAGCAAAACCATTTCACAGATTACTGATGCACACCGCCAGTCCCACACCTGGGGTTTACAAGGTTAATAAAAACATTCTAACCATAATTTTCCCTCTTTTCACCACTCTTCTTCCCATTAAACCCAAGTGTTTAAGGTCTCTGTGGAGTCCTTTAGAGCAACACAGGGGGCCAGAGGGAGGTAAAACGAGGTCTGGGTTGTTTTTATTCTTTTTGGAAAGTGGATCTGTGAAAGTGGCATCTTAGTGTTTTCATTGACCGTGAGGACACATACAGTAACACAGAGGAAACACTGGGGAATCACTACCTGCACCAACTCACCTGGATGGAGTGTTTCAGAAGCTCTGGTCTCTGACTGTAACCCACATGCACTTATTCTTTGAAATGCCCTCTCTCTTCCTCTTGCTCTCTTTTTTCTGCTCTGTCCATCAGCACGTAGAATTGTAGATCTCATTAATGCAGACAGCACAGGTCCAGTAGTTATTGTCTCTGACAAGTAGAATTGGCTGCCCCTACAGGTGTGAATGCAGTTGAACATGTCTGACCACCAGGGGGCGCTCACACCAGACTGCCTTTAACATTCAGGTGTCTGACAAACAGAGACCTTGAGTGTATCACTTAGTCTGTCAGATGGACAAAAGCTACTGGATCCTCTCTGCCATGCTTACCCTGTGCCAGAAATATGTTGGCCCCAACACAACACGTCATTCATTCTGACTTTGATTTCTTTTTGTCTTATTTTATTATGTTTGTTCTGTTCCTCTTCTCCTGTTTTATATGTTTGTGTGTCTGTGTCTTAATTTGTTCCTTTTGTGTATCCACTCCTCCATTGTTGTGTCTCCAGCTCGCCCTGTCGGTAAGTACCCATCCTTCTGATTTGATTCCATCCTGCATGCCCTCTCCATACACCCTACTGCATTTGACTGCTTGACAATCAGTTACCATTGCTGTTAACATTACTGTATTTGACTAACACAGGTGTTAAATCACATTGTATACACTCAGATTATTGTTTGCAAATAGTTATGTAGTCTGTGTAGATTTTACAGCTCAATGCAGCCAGATACACTTATCCTGCAACAGCTCGACAGAACTCAGAGGCAAAGCTCTGAGGAAACAAGTTATTTTCATATGGCTTCCAAGGTTTATCAGTATTCATAATATTGTATGTAGAAATAACTTTAAATGCATTATGATACTAACGCCATCGTTACTAATGTGACAGTAATCAGTCTATAACTTTGTAATGAAAGTTGCTCCATATGAACGTTTTGATTTAAAAAATCATCATTTAGTGCACATTCTTTTCTGTAGGTTTGTATTTTTACCACTTACACCTGAACTCCCCGTGCAGTTGACTGAATGACACTGCTGTAGCTCTGAGCTGAAGTCACTATAGAATCTACAGCCTGCCCTTTACAATAACTGTGTAGGTTGGCAGTCTCATAGTCTCAGGCATTGTCATCTCATATGGTCCAGGACGTGTTTAACTTGCAAGTCTTGTGGCCATCTGTGGATTTTTGGAACACAAAGCTGAGATCTGTTTGTTTTGGACGCGCTTCTTTCCTTCTGTGCCCCACGACACAGAGCCGGGAATCTCATTTTATTTCCCTGTAGAGTGGGAAAAGGTCAGGGCAGAACCAAATTTGATACACTTACGATGCTAAATTGTTAGAGGAAGTGAATGAAAATGGGCATCTGGAGAGAAAGGTGTGCTTTTTGAGAGCAGAAACGGGAGGAGTGCAGGAACAAGAAACATGCATCAGGACAAAGAAGGGAGAGGAAAATGGCAGAAGTGTGTGTGTTCAGACAGGCTTGACTGGCAGAAAAACCCAGACACTGCCTCAGTGGCAGGACTTTGGTTGGCAAAACAGCAGTGAATGTTCTGCAATTGTCAAACTGTCAGCTTTCAAGAAGATGGAGTAAATTACACATTCACTCTGCCTGTGGGAAGCGACAGTAATTGCCGTCAACTTCTGAATAAAATATGATTGAACGTGGGATTTTAAAGGAGGAGGCTTCTCAGTTTGTGTGCCTGGGTCTACTGAATGTCAGCCTCTCTGTCCATTTGTTCTTTTCACCCTGGCTGCTGTTTTATGCTGAGCCCTCTCCAAACCAGGCAGGTCGGACTTGTCATGAATTAAATATGGACACCTGATCATGTGTTTCCTTAGGAGGGGACAGGAAGGAGCCTCTCACATGTCATTAAGGCTCTCTGAATCAAAACAGGGCCAGTGTGAGTTAGCCCAGGGCCAGGCTGTGAAACTGTCACACACTGACTTCCTCTTGATTTGTCTGAGTTTTTGATCTATTTTTCTCTGTGGGCCTTCCTCTCCTTTTTAGGTCCACCCCCTCACATCCCCCAGAAGAATTTCATTCCTTTTCCTTTTTTTTTTTTTTCCTTTTTTGAAAGTAGTGCCACAGGTACTGAATGAGCCCAAGACTAAACCCAGGCAAAGCTAAGCAAACCCAAATTAGATATTTTCCTCAAATTCAAACAGTGGATTTGAGGTTTTGACCAGTTACTACTGGGTCAAGTGCAGCAGGAGACATTTTTACGTCATTGGATATGTTGCAAAAAGCCTCCAGTGATGCCAAATTATTGGCTACAATAAAGATGATTCACAACCAGATTTCTTTCTTTTACGAAGTTTGATGAAATCTTGCCGAACCACAAATGTTTGTTTTTGATGTGCAGCTGCAAAAAATTATCCATACAAGCAGAAAACAATTAGAAACCTCAAAAACATTCATGTTATTTAATCCTGTTTGACAGTACTGACATACCTGACTATAAGGTGTTAAAGCATATTTTTAGTTAGTAGTTAGTAATGCAGTTTTCTGGATGGAGCAGAGGAAGTGAAGGGAGGGAACTGAGTCCTTGCCAGAGCATGATTTAGGAGCCCTGTATGAGGCCCAGCATTGTGAGAGCCACAAGATATCCAAGCTGCAGAAGGCCAAACGGGAAGGCAGTAAATCTGTAGCCATCTGTACCATTCCCAACTGTGTGTATCTTTGACAAATACACACCCCCAAAAAGGGATTACATGGAGAAACCAGCCAAATGGGAAGAGTTTGGCCTTACTGGAACCAGCTGGCTTGTCAGTGAAAGGACTTACAAAGAAATCAAAAGAAACAGAAAGGGTGCAAGATGTTGCATTGCAACAATTCAGATTTTTTTGCTCTTTGTCAGAGATTTTTATAACAATCTGTAGACATTTCTCAACTATTCATTTTGTCTGTAGAAAGAAAATGTCAAATATCTGTTGGTATAAAGTAATAAAGTTCATCGTGGGCATAGAAACACACTATACACCCTTATTTTCCCAACTATATGCACTCAATCGATCAGCCTTTGCTTGTTAATTACAAAAAATAACTGTAAATGTTGCTTGAGAGCGTGGAGCAGTGAGGGAAAGGTGACCTGAAATCCCGCCTCCCTAACCACCAACAGGAAAATGGTCAGGGAGTGAAGAGAGGCAACACTGCACAGCAAAAGAACTTGTACCTAATCTCTAAACTCCTCTCTCTTTATTATTGAACTGCATCTGTCAAGTTGTCAGTCAGAAATGTCTCACTCTGTCCTGAGTGTGTGACAACTGGTCTGGCTCCTGATGGAGTTGTGAATATTGACTGAGAAAGCTTCACACTGCGATTTCAAAATTTGATAGCTCTTCAAGCCCCTTCTCTCTTTGATGGAGAGGTGTTAGCTTGAAGTGTGGTGAACACAGAAATAGTCTTTTCTGTCTCTCACTCCCTCACTTTGACACAACTTTGATCAGAAATACTCTGCAGATAATGACTTTTACACGCGATGCATTCTGACTAAATCTCACATGTGGAAAGTCAGACATGGTTAACCCTTGTGTGTCTTTACCTGTTATTAGTTTTGGATGTGTTCAGGGCATGGGTGTGCCTTTGTGTGTTGTCTCAGATCTAAATGCCATTGTGACCAAGGCGCTTCCCCGTGTGAATGCCAATGTGACTGTCATTCATTCAGCCTCAGCCTCACCTGGATGAATGGCCAACCTGGTTACCATGGCAATGATAGTCATTGGTGTTCCTCCTCTGTTCAGAGCCATTTGAGAGCGAAAGAGGGATATAACGCTGCATGGAAGCTCTGTACCGCACTCCCATTTTGATTTGACTGTGTGGTATATTGCTTGTTTTTTGCTTGAAATCCCCAAGCCCCAATAATCTCCAGCACTGATGTTTGGCCTCACTGTGTGCCACTGCTCTGCTAACACTGGTGTTTTTGCCCTTTGACTTCAGCTGCGCCCCAGTTTGTCATCCGCCCAAGGGACCAAATCGTGGCTCAAGGCCGCACAGCCACCTTCCCTTGTGAAACCAAAGGAAACCCTCAGCCTGCTGTCTTCTGGCAGAAAGAGGGGAGTCAGGTAAGGGCAAACAATTGTACACATGAAAATATTTGTGTCTTTTTTTCATTATTTCTTACATGTGAAACTACTGCATATTGCTCTCTTAGCTGCTGTCTGCACTTTGTTTGGATTCCCTCGGCTGCATGCACAATAGCTGAGCACTTATGAGCCCCCTGCCCTGCACATACAGACATGCACTTACACACAGCAATTCAAACTACACTATCTGTCATCAGTATCTTTACTACAGACACAGATACACCTTTGTTCTCAGCAGCCGCCAAACGACAGTGTGCCTGGCAAAGTGCTAATCGGTTTCCTGTGACCCTGCGCTGATAAGAACGATCCTATCCCTCACTCAAGCAGATAACCCATTCAAATACCTGGGTGTCCTCACAACGCTCAACAACAGTGCCAATTAGGAGCCTGTTGGGGCTTGTAGATGAGCCAGAGATATGATTCAGCTCTGGCTAAGGTTCAAACACACACACAGCCTGTAGGCCAACAATCACAGCAAAGTTCTCTGTAAAACAGTGAACAGAAGTGAGACACATGTTTACATGTTCACACAAACATCACCCAGAATACCCCTCACCAATGTGCAACCTAAAGCCGATGACTCAGTAACTCTGAGTAATTTGTGAACTTCGAGCAGATTTCTATCGTGTGTCTCACGTTGTCATTAAAGATGAGCCTTTTGAAATGAATGCACTACAAACACTTCTGTGCAAGCAGTTGCACGTCCTCGCCATCTCTGCACTCGTCTCCGTCCTCGTGTTTATGGATGTTTTCTCTACCTCACCCACACTGACGTACAAAAGGTATAAAGGTATTTGTCAAGAGAACAAATTAATGCTAATTCACAACAGTAATTAAATGACAGAAAGGCCTTTTTTTCTCACACTTGAGGATAATGGAGTGTACGTCTCTCGTGCTGGAGATGCGTAAAGCCTATTTTTTTTTTTTTTAACAAAAAAAAACAACAACAACAACATAATTTGTTGCATTTAAGTGAGTAGGTGTCATTAAATCCAACTAATGTATTTGCTGGTTGCCTTTGGCGATCATAATAATAAAAAAAAAATGGATAAAAAAGAATGAGCTGGGATAGAGTGTCTGATGTTTTATCAGCTTAATCAGTGCTCTGATTCTGTGTATTAACTCTGGAATATGCAGGATTGAATATCCTCTCTTCTGTAGTATTAGACTCAGTTTAAGTTCAGCTCATATGGGGTGGTCTCTGTGGCTAAAAGAGCAGCTCAGGACTGCTGTGGAATTGAAGCAGAAAGGAAAGCAGTCATGAAGCCAACAAGAGCAAAAGTTGCCTTCATAACACAGTGGAGCCTCTGGCTTGGCCCAGGAATAAGTATGAAACCAAGCCATCAGACTCTATACATGCTGGCCAGTTTGTGAGGTTGGTTAACCAAGTGATAGATGCAATTGTTCATACTGTAGCTGTGATAGTCTGATCTGTGTGTATGTGAGTGTGCACAGAACGTGTGAGTTTGGTGGTGTGACTGTTTTGTCATTTTTCCAGGTTGTACTGCTTCCACATTCTCGCTAATTGGCTGTTTGTTCCTCTTCCTGCAGAATTTGCTCTTTCCCAACCAACCCCAGCAGCCCAACAGTCGCTTCTCAGTGTCACCCAGCGGAGACCTCACCATTTCATCTGTGCAGCGGGCAGATGCTGGTTACTATATCTGCCAGGCCCTGACCGTTGCAGGCAGTATCCTCGCCAAGGCTCAACTGGAGGTCACAGATGGTGAGGGAAAACTGACGCCTCACTTCTTCTTCTTTCATGCCAGCACACTACAGCACACGAGCACACGCCTTAGAACCACTGCGAATGTGGTGAAGTGCATATGTGCACAGACGTGCTTTCAATATGCATGTTTGATTCTCTCCAACATGCATTACAAAGAGCAGATTTATAGCGACATCAGTGACATCTGACTAAAGTTTGTCATGGTTTTATTGTAAAGGCTTCCTTCCCTTGCTGAGTTTATATAAGAATTTGGCCTTTAAGAACTTTGAAAGTATACACACAAGCGCAAATGATGTTTTTGAATTCCATGTGCAGAAATAAATTCAGCTTCGGTGTGAGAAATGCCGGTATGCCCATGACCTTCAGTTACTGTGTTTTTGCAGTACGCTCCTTGTTTCATTTTTTTCCTGACACAATTTAATTAAAATTTTCTACTTTTCCTTTTGGAAAGGAAATAAAGCGTTGCCCTTGAGTTCCTTCAAGTTTAATGATCAGCGTTTGGGTGAGTGGGCGAGGTGCAAGCATGTGTGTGTGAGGGAGGGAGCAAGAGAAAGAGGGGGGACATGATTGAGTGATTGAGTGACAATGGTTTTCTGTGGAATGAATTATGTGGTCCTCCAAGGTGTGGGAGCGTCTATCTTGCCACCACAACCCTGGCTGTTGTGATGGCAAGATAGACGGCTATCCATATGTCTGCTGAAGTACCTGCTAGCAGAGAGGACACTTTTTTCAATATTTTGTCTGAGGCAGGAATGGTTCTGTTGCACAAACAAAATGTTCATGTCCATCAGTTGCCAACAACATACAGTTACATTTTACAGCCAAATACTCAAATATTTTTCTCTTTAAACCTTTCGGATATTCTTCTTGCTAAATGTGCAACAAAAGGCATGTTTGCCTGACAGGTGTTCGGCAGGTCTAAAAGAAAAAGAGGGAGAGAAGGAAAGAGTACAGAAGGGCCAGGGTGAGGTCATGGCCACACCTGCCACAGTCTTCATGTGATTTACTGCCCTGAGCCGACAACAGACTGTGGAGTTCAAGGAGATCTGTAATGAGAAATTCCTGATCCAGAGACCCAAGGCCTTAGTTGAGCGTTGCCTCCTCCCTCAGTCACTCCTACATGCCATCAACACATACATCAGATGCATCAAATCCCTGAACCAAGCAGTGTTTTATGCTTGCACATGCTTCAGTCAAAACTAGCCAAAACTTACGGTCTTCTCTTTAGGATTAGGAAAGCATTGAAGTTTTGAACTTAATTTAAAACATCGGCTAACAAACAAAGTAATTCAGGCTATTTAGTAATGAAACCAAATGCTTTATTCTTGCTGATAATGTTAATGTAAATCTTTAAGTGAAGGCAGACAGAAAACTTCCCGAGTGTGTTTATGACGTAAGATAAACTACAACACAGCCGGTTCCTGGCCAGTAGCAGGTGCTTTGAATCCTCTTTGGCTTAGTGTCTGATTTACATCATCCCTTTTGATTCATATGATTGGATTCGGCCTAATATAAACATTCCAGGGGATTAAAACAATAAGTGAAATATAATTGCTGAAATTGATTTATGACATTTGGCTCGTGGTGGATAGTATATCGGGTTTCTGCACAGTTTTTCTTTTTCTGTCTTTGGTGACCCAAAGCGAGGGGTGCAAAAGTCTATTACTTGGAATCACTTCCTTTTGTCAGATGTAGCTGCAAGAGAGAAAATGGGGATGGAAACGAGGGTGTGATAATGTGTTGAAAGGTTACTGAGGTAGACTTGGTAATTAGCCCCTGCAGGTCTACCATCATTAATCCATACCTTCTAATTAATGTGGGTTCTGTGATGCCAGGGGGACTCCACATTATTCAACTCTAAATATATAAACTGCCTGTGTGTTAGAGTGCTAACTCGCTCCGAGATCACCTCTGACATACCCACTATTTCATAGAAGGAAGCCACAGGCTTTTTTTGGCACATTATAACAAATGAATTAGATCATGTAAATGGAATTCATCACGGCATTAGCATTCATCTGAAGTGAAGCAAGAACAAAATATAAAAAGGTTGTCTTTTCTCATTGTTTCGTGTCAAAGTTAAGCTCTGTTTACACATCATAGGAGCATCATGAGGTGGTTTCAGTAACATTTAGTATCTGAAGTTCACCTTTTATTGTGCCCCACGCTGCACATAATGAAGTATTTATCTGAACCACACTGAGTCAATAGGCAAGAGTCTCACCGCTAAATTGTACCACAGAGTCTAGAGTAGTGTATAAAAATAAGGCTTCCCAGGCAGTAACTGGAAGCTGCTTAGCATCCCTCTGCCACATCAATGAAACTCGAAAACTCTACTCAGCTGTTCTTTCCCTGCTTCCTGGAAATACAGGATATGGTCATTGTTCTGTGGTGCAATTACAAGACCTGCAGAGAAAATAGTCTATTTTATGATAGATACCCACATCCACCCCCAGTGCATTTTATGATCAATGCTGTCACTCAGTTTATTTTACAGTCATACGCCTGATGTGAACACCATCATCCATCTGAACTTCAGAGTGATAGAATGTGTTTCTCTTTGTAACACAGTTCTCACAGACAGGCCGCCACCCATCATTCGCCAAGGCCCGTCCAATCAGACCCTCGGGGTGGACAGTGTGGCACTGCTGAAGTGCCAGGCATCAGGAGACCCCATCCCCTCCATCAGCTGGCTGAAGGATGGGGTCAGTCTGCTGGGGAAGGACCCCCGCATGTCCCTGCAGGAGCTGGGGAGTCTGCAGATCAAAAACATCAAGGTGAAGCATTTCATCAGTCTTATTGGTGTTAAAGACTAATCAGTTTGTGCTAATATGCCAATAATGTTTAACATTTCTAAGATTATATGCATTTGTATAGTCCTGCTTGCAACACTGCAGGATACAAGCTTGTGTAGCATTCACAGAGTGAAGCATAACTTCAACAAGCATGCTACCATAGTGCCTTAAAGAGATGAAACCGCAGCATTGATTTTTTTTTTTTTTAATTGTTTGATAGTATCACTTAGTGGCACGGCAGCTCCAACTGGGCTCAGCTGTGCAGGGTTGGATGGATTCCAGCTGTAGGGTAGAAACATGTATGCACTTACAGATATATACACACATGTGTGCACACGTACGCGTTTAGAGTAGATTAAATTTAAAAGGCTCAGTCCTCCTTTCCCCACTCGGGGGCCTCGGTGGAATATCTATTACGCTTGACAAAGCTGCCGACCACTGACATGTTATTTAATAAATGGAAGGAAGGCACAGGGACAAAAACCAACAAACAACCAAAGTTCCTAAGAGGGATGGAGAGACAAGCCAGCTGTCATCAGTCCAGGGGGTTCCAGCGGCCCACCCTAAATTAATTAGTGTGGCTTTGTTGTGGTCGGCAGGACAGTGGGGAAATAAGGAGGGGGAGTGGAAAAGTGATGGAAGGGTGGTGAGTAGAAAATGGAATTCATTAGGAAATTAACGTCAGCACTTTGAGGCACTCACAAATGACACACAATTTAGCCAGCACAGGGCTAGCTCATGAAGTCAGCCCATCACTTTTCAGTATTTCAGAGATAGGAAGATTATATGTATTCAGTCATTGCTGCTGCTTTAAGAATGTGTGAAATGAAAGGCCTTTCCACTAAAAGTGTCATGAGTGGAGTCATTATGCTCAGTGTGTCAAGGCTGTTAGTGTTGTGTGTGTGCATATGTTTGTTTTGAGACATGTATAAATACATGTGTATTCTATCGTACACCAGCTTTCAGACTCTGGGATCTACACATGTGTGGCCACCAGTTCGAGCGGTGAAACATCGTGGAGTGCTTTCTTGGAAGTCAAAGGTACAACATGCCATAATGATTCCATGCAAAAATGTTTTTCAACTTGTCAGCTTTAGCTTCCTTAAGAGAAAGTGGCTTTTCTCTCCATCCATTCAGAATCAGGTGGAGTGATGGTCATGAAAAACCACGATGAGAATGAGCTTCCAGGCCCGCCATCCAAACCTCAGGTCACTGATGTCACCAAGAATAGCGTGTCTTTGTCCTGGCAGCCTGGGATGGCTGGAGCATCACCTGTCTCCTCTTTTGTTATTGAGGCTTTCAGGTTTGTGACATCAAACCCTCGCTCACCATTGAATAGCCCTGTAGCCTTGGTATTGGTATAACCGTAGATTGCGGGTACAAATATATTGCACCATGTGAAAGGATATTGAAAAATAGAATAAAATCTTTTTTTTCTCTTGCATTACAGTCAATCAGTGAGCAACAGCTGGCAGACAGTAGCTGATCATATCAAAACCACCCAGTTCACCGTCAAAGGTCTCCGTCCCAACACCATCTACCTGTTCATGGTCCGAGCAGTCAACAGCCAGGGCCTGAGTGATCCGAGCCCCATGTCCGATCCTGTCAGAACACAAGGTACCTTACACAACATTAACGTGAAAGGAATTCATTATACTGACTGTTTATTGAATGTGTGTATGTGTCATAATCTCTTTCACTGTTGCTATGTGGTTTTCTTTTTTGCTGAGAATAATTTCTGTTTCCACTGATAGAGTAAGGTCACTGTGCCCCACTTCAAAGTGTGATACTTATCAGCCCCCTCTCAGCAGTCTGCATTGAATAGCCATACTGAAACATTACAGACCTTTCCAGAGGTCAAATTCTCCTTCTCAGTCCAGCTCATTAAGGCTACACTTAAGCAATTATGTAAAATAAGCGTGTCTACTTTTGGAAGGCCTAACTGAGTTAGTGCTATCCCTGCTATGTTAATGATCATAACAGGAGAAAATGACTGCCTCCAAACCCAAAGAAGATTTGATTACGGTGCTGGACAGACCACAGTCTCCAGATTACATTGATATGATAAGTCCCCGGCATAAATACATAAAAAAAAGCGTCATTTGGCCAAGCTCTGTTAGATGCAAGCCAAAGAGTGTAAAAGAAGAGCTGATTTGAATTGAAGCATATCTCTTTCCTGCTGAGGTGAAGGTCTTGAGATGATTTATAGACGTGTTTATTGACAATGGCATGCATTGATGACAAATTGATTTTTCACTTCTTTTTAACTGTGTTTGGCCCGTCTTGCCCTATTAGTGTGGCCTGTGATTCATGAGTCTGTTGGGTTCTCTGAATGAAGCTTTTTGAAATATAATTTCCTCTCGTTTTTTTTTTTTTTTTTTGCTTCCTTTCAATAAATAACTCAAAATGTGGCTCACTTCAACCGCGCTCAGTATCTCATACACTGGAGTTTTTTTTTATAGCTTGTAACTTGAAACACATGCATGTACAAACTGGGAAATGAGCTGGAAAATAGTGTCACAGTGTCCATTCATCTCCTATCCAATATGTCTGGGGCCATGCATTCATGGTTCATTCGTTGATGTGGTTGTTCAGTCTGCCCCATAAGTGCAGACAAGTCACACATCTGAAGAACTTTGCCCATCCGAGTCTTCTTTCTTTCCTCCAAAACCAGACAAGTGCCTTAACACAAAATACAATGAGGTCATTTTAATGTAGATGAAGTTGCTCCTTTCAAATGAAGCCGTGATAACCAAGTGTACGTTTCTTTGTTGAAACCGATTGGTCTATTCAGTCGCTCTTTTCCAATTCCACTTCTGATGGTGATAAAGCAGGTTTTATTGTAAAAAATGGAGTGAACTCTGTGAAAACCAAGTGGAGGAGAGTGGGCAACAGTGTATTTTACCACCCCTCTCTCTCTCTCTTTTTCTCATGTTTCTTTCTTGATTTCTCTTAGATATAAGTCCTCCAGCTCAGGGTGTCGACCACAGGCATGTACAGAAGGAGCTCGGTGAGGTCATAGTTCGGTTGCACAACCCGGTTGTCCTGAGTCCCACAACCATTCAGGTCACGTGGACGGTAAGTGCAGCCTGTGGCTTTGCATACAGGACAGAACTATATTTAACTAATGCCACACCTTCAGCAAGTGCATCATTTTCATTTGCACAGCTCGACTCTTAACATTGGAAAAACTTAGATATATAAAATCGTTCAATTTGTATGTGGTTTTTTTAATCTCTCTGCATTCTTTTTACATCTTTGATTTTGTAGAATTGAGTCGTAAAGTCGAGATAGTTGATACGAAAGATCCCTCTTTGAAGCCAAAAAGGTGCTCCTTGAGGCTACCATTTGTTTTATCTCTGGAAATTTTAGTCAGGTTGTTCCCTGAGACAGCAGCTTTGAAATATTGTAATTGGTGCCTTAAAAGTAACTGAACATCAAATAGCTGGGAAATTGTTTCTCTTAACCGCACTGAACATCAAAAGAGATGTCAGAGACACGTGGTTGTTCATCAGCCTTCCATATGTCTTCACTGGCTTCCCTCTTAAAACACAGACTTTACAGAGACAAAATTAGATTGAAATGAATGTTTGTGGTTGAACTGTATTTTCTGAACAGTTTTTCTGTTTTCCTCCTGCCTTGAGATGATGCATCAAACTTCTTGTACACTGTATACATGTAAACAGTACAAACACACACCTGCCAATGTCCCAAAATTTGACATTTTTATTAAAATGTGAAATCAGCTGCAGCCTTTGCTAAAATGATTTTTCATTGGAATGTATGGTAATGAGGACAAAAACACCATTTATATTATTCAAAGCTGAGGTGCTGGTTTATTTTGATTGTGGCGCTGTACATCACTCATGTCCAGGTATTTACAGTGCACATGCCTATTTCCTTTTTCAAACGAACCGCATTAGCAGTTTTCCTGGTGACATGTTTATTGACCCCTGTAATAAGTCTCACCCCAAGACTTGGTAGCTAATTTAATGGTAAAGCCTTGCTTTATGATTGTAATGTACAATCAATGCAAAACATGGCTACCTAATCAATCAGGGGCCCTTTCAGTAAACAGAGGGGCCACTCTCAGAGAGCTTTTATATTCCCAAATCATTCCATTAGTAAAAGTCACACATCCATTTTGCTGATTTACTCGGGCTACACTGGCGAAAAACAGCTGCTTAATATCCCACTTGAAAGCCCCGCTCACTTCTTCTACTGTTAACAAGCCATTACAATGAGTTATGCGGCCGCTCCTCCTCTGCATAAATTCAGCTTTTTCTGTCTAGCTAAATGGGCTCAAGTTTTAAGGGAGGGGTCCTTTGTGGGTTGCAGGGGGCTATCAGACTTCCAGTCTCTCCGTCTTTTCTATGGGACAGAACTGCTGTTATCACCTCTGCTGTGTATTCACCTCATGTCCCCACAGTGTCTGTATTTGTTGCTGCATGACATTTTCATACTTGAAGCCTATATTAAATGTGGGGGATGTGCTTTCCAGTGTCACTAGTTAGTATTTATGATACATAGGAGACATGCATATGTCCTTTAAGGTGGCATTAAGGAAGGTCTGTTTAGTAGAGGAGGGGGCATTTTGGTGCTGGGAGCTGGGAGAATGAGGTAATGTCAAGGTGTTAATTGAGCTAAGTGTGTCATAGCAGGTGATAAAAGGCCCATTAGACGAGTAACAGCCTCTAAAGTGTCAGGGATGCAATCCTGTGAGAAATAACATTGCAGAAAAACATCCGTTTATATTATCTAGCGGCTGGCCCAAGATAGCATCTACCAATCTCCCCTGCACCGTTCTTTTTGCTCTGAAATGCAACAGTAATCTTGTCTTCATTCTCTTTCTCAGGTGGATCGTCAGTCCCAGTTCATCCAGGGTTACAGAGTTCTCTACAGGCAGACATCAGGACTGCCTGCACCAGGACCCTGGCAGACTCAGGATGTGAAGGTCCCTTCTGAGCGCAGCGTCATCCTCTCTGCGCTTAAAAAGGGCATTGTGTATGAGATCAAGGTCCGCCCTTATTTCAACGAGTTTCAAGGCATGGACAGTGAATCCAGAACGGCACGGACGACTGAAGAAGGTAGGAAGATGAAGAGCGTGCTGAGTATTTATGTCAGAAGCAATACAGCATAGTGAGTCAAACACTGGTGCGTCCACACCAATGCGGCATGACGGGTGACACGTGACCCCATAGGCTGCTTTCGTGTTGTTTTTTGTCGTAATATCACAGGCGCCGCTGCCCCTCCCTTTGATACTGAGAACTGAGGGTGTATGCTGTATGTGTGAATGCGTGTGTATGTGTTCATGCATATTTGTGCCTGTCTGTCTGACCTTCCTGCTGTGCCTTTTTTGTTTATGATTGGTGGTGTTAGTGCCAACCTTCTTCTAATCCATCACCCAGCAGCCACAGGCCTGAGCTGTGATTGGACGCAAGACACACTTCCTCCTGCGAATATGATCTGTCGCCCAAAGCTTGATTCATACAGGCTCTGACAAGGCTACAGAGCAGTGTGGCACAATATCTCTCTCACACACACACACACACAGGTCTGTGTTTGGATGGATTTACTATTTTGACCTATGCCAAAACAGAAATGCATCCAACAGCACTGCACCAGCCTCGCTTCAACCTTCGAGTCTAATAACTGAAATTAAATTATGATGTGATCTGAAGTAAAGACACGCAATATGTGCGTACAACAGCAGAAAAAGACAAATACAGACCCTTTATACTGGAGACAAAGCCCATCTTGCCACAACATATTTAGGCCTGCATGTATAAGAGACAGTTCACATCCTGTCGGTGTGACAGGCCCATTTATTTTCCCTTCCTCAAAGGGACCATATCTCCTGTGGCCAGCCAGTGTACGCATGGCTGTAGCGGAACTGCCATCACATTACAGCTGTCCCCAACATACACACACTCACACACGCACACACACAGTAAACACACACGACATGCCAGCGCACCACCTATCCCCAAGGCCCCAGAACCTGCATGTCCTAGCTATTACCAATGCTGATAACTCTCCCTGCTTCTGCTCTATCTACATCCCAGTCCTTCAGAGAGCTTGACCACTTTCTATTTCTGTCACAACCCCACCGCTGTGCCTGGCCATAGCTGATACACCCTCAAACACACAGCTCTAGGCTCCTCAGAGGCTGTGGGACTACTGAGAAGGGCAGCTAGATGGATAGAGAAGTCTCTTTCAGAGGGTGATTAAAACTTAGGTTGTCCATTAGCTAACACAATTAGAGAGACCCCAGAGCAGGTCCAGGCGGATGCAGGGTTACAGTATGCTCAGTGTTCCAATGCTCTGTCCATCTTTGTAGTCTCCCCCTCCTCTTTCACACATTCCCTCCCTCTCCATCTGGACAGTCATGTCGTGGCTGATAAATGAACTTCAGCCACGGCTGCCGTCTGATTCCCTCTGAAAGATTGTCTGAGAAGGCACGAAGGAGGCCCATCTTTTATGCCAAATAGTGCTTATTTAGGGGGTAGGGAAGTCAGTGATGGTTGTATAAACGTTCATTTGTAGAGGACTGATCTTCATCCTCGTTGATGGGTATCTCTGGGGAAGGTCTTTACATTAGCTATTGTCTTCTCCTTTTTTGTTTGGATATGATATGTTCGTATTCCTTCGCCATGCGGCAGAGCACTGTGTGTGCGTAAGAGACAGGGGGTCACATTCCTGCCTGACATACATCACTCCGCTAATGGCTCTATTAGCACACCCTCTGAGGCCTCTAATGAAAAATGTGTATTGTTTAGTGCAAATATGCATGATAATAAGCTGCTAAATCATTCATAACATTAACTTTGAACGACATTGTCTCTGATGGCTGCTGTGCTCCAATCCAGCACTTTGTCACCTGCACGTAATGCAGCGTTGGAGAGCCCTGAGCATGATGGTTGATCAGATGCTCCCTTGGTAGATTGTTTCTAATCTGGCCAAGGTGTTGGGTTCATCATTGGGCCCATTCATCTTCCACCATGCCAGCGCCTCCAGGCTCTCTGGGGGCCAGTGTGGCCAATCGCGCTGAGGGATGAGCACAGATCTACAGGGTGACACGTGCCATTTTGGATGGAGGCGAGGTGAGGGAAGGCAGCCCAGGAGTAATTGACCTGTCAGTATTCTGCTGTGGTGCCACTCTCCTGCCAGCCACTGCGGAAATGAGAAAACATTATTTTTAAAACGTTATTTCCAGTTTGGCCAACTGTTATTTATTTTTCCTCTGTTAGCCCTTGTGGGGTCAGAAGATTGTTGCCATCAGAATAACAACAGAGTGAGGTTTATGAAAGCTTGACTTGTCTCGTTTCTATCCACTCTCTGTCTACCTGTGGACAGAGCCGATTCATTTAGATGTGCCTCGCTCTGAAGCTCCCCTCTGATCCTTACATACTGGCTTTAGTTTCATCTGGCTGATCGATGGAATCAGTCAATATGTTTACAGAGACCATGTTCCCTTTGTGCGAAATGTATTTTTTTTATATTTCCTCCTTGTCTGTGTTTCATCCTATAAGCTCATTGACCCACTTGCCACCCTGGCTTGGTCAGTGTTGGAATCTTAGCTTTAGAGCACTTGTCTGACTATGCCTCACTGTCTTTCCACAAATCAATACTAGTATTCTTTCTGCAAATCCACCAGGCTGGAGCAAAGGATGTATTAGATATTAAATCAGAGTGAAATGTTCAAGAAAGACTATGGCCATGTTAGAGCTGCCCTGATCTTCATGTAAATCCCCCTCTAATGAGACATCTTGACAGCCTTCAGCCACCTGTGCCATCCCCGAAGCATAACATTCCTCAGAAAAGAATGTGTGTGTCTGTTTTTGCGGTGTGTACTTGTGCATACATATTAATGTGCTCCTGTTCAAACAAATGCAGATGTGCAGTACTGCTGTGCTTCCCACTATTCTTGTTTGTAAGGATTAAATATTCTTCTGCTGCCTGAACTGCAGAATAGCATCTTTTATTGTTGACCTGGTTGTTTTGTGCCTTCTCTTTCAGCTCCCAGTGCCCCTCCTCAGCAGGTAACAGTCCTGACTGTGGGAAACCAGAACAGCACATCCATTAGCATCTCCTGGGACCCGCCTCCACCAGACCATCAGAACGGCATCATACAAGAGTACAAGGTTTGTCTCAGCGAATCAGCATGGATTCTCATTTAACTTATCCAAAGCCAAGTGGAATCAACTGCCTCTCTATTTTTTCCCTCTCTGCGTCAGATATGGTGTCTAGGGAATGAGACACGTTTCCATGTAAATAAGACGGTGGATGCAGCCATACGCTCAGTGGTGGTGGGCGGGCTGCAGGTGGGAGTGGTGTACCGGGTGGAAGTGGCTGCCAGTACAAGTGCAGGGGTTGGAGTCAAGAGTGACCCTCAGTCTATCATCATTGGTAAGATGGACTGATAACAAGCATTCACAACTTTTCAACTTCCACTTTGTTTTTCTCTACGCTAACATCAGTGTTCACAAAGAATAATGTTGTATTTGAGTGTTCGTGGGTGCCAAAGAACAAAGAGTGTGAATATTTTCAATGACTACTAGGAACTACCGAATGCATGATATTGTTAAAATACTACTGTTTTGATATGTGGCCTGACCACATATGATTTATGTGGAGCTGAAGCAGATTGTGCCTGATTTGACCCATAACTGATGGCTTGGCCTGTAGCATGTTCTTATTTCCCCAGTGTCACTCACATAATCCATCTCTGAGAGCAGAGCCTCAAGCTTGGAGCCATAATATATTGTGTGTTTGCCTGTCTGTGGATGTGTGAATGGGCGTGTGTTCATGTGGTTACACAGTAATATGAAGATGAAGAGCACTGGTGCAACTTTGCATGCATGCACATATAATATTTATCTTAATGAGTGTGTATGTCTTCCTGTCAGTGTGTGGGAAGATCTGTTTGTGCTCTTATCAACCTCCAAGAAATAGTGTCATGCAGGCTTGTCAGGGTGAGCTGCGTTTGGAGATCAATACAGGCTAGGATCCTCTCATTTCACATGGTGTGTTTTACCAGCACTGGAGTGAATTAGGGCCTGAGCTAACAGCCTGCTCACCTGGGGTTTGTTATAAGCTTTTAGGCTTTGTCTTTTTCAGTCCGTACATTATATTTCACTGCACATCCTTTAGATCTATGTCCTGCTACCTCGGTCAATATCTCACATATAATTCATCAGACCTACTTCCTTTGAGCTTAATCTAGCTCTAACCCTGTCTTGATGTATCTATAGGTGTTCTTTACGCACAGTGAAGAAGTGGAGCATTCTCAAACCCTTCAGTGTCAGACGGCCGATTGTTTTAGCTTTCACCTTGAAGCAGCAGATCATGCACGACAGCATTGTTATTTCCTGTTTTTCTCCAGCAACCGTCCACCCAGCAAAGCATTAATGTTCCCTGTTTATTCCTGTGCCCTTAGGTAAGGAGTTTCGAGATGTGATTATACATGGAAACCGGAACAACAGCATCACAGAACAGATCACTGATGTGGTGAAACAGCCTGCTTTTATCGCCGGTATTGGAGGGGCCTGCTGGGTCATCCTCATGGGCTTCAGCATCTGGCTCTATTGGAGGAGAAAGAAGAGAAAGGGCCTGAGCAACTACGCAGGTTAGATTGATCATATTCTCGTAGTCACCCGTGCAAATTTACACTGACATTCTGCTCTTGTGCCTTAGCAAACAATCAAAAATTCTTCTACAGTTCAACATTTTTTTTCTCTCTGTTAAAGCAACCACGATATCGTCTTCCAGTCTTAATTAGTACAGTTTTGATGAAGAAGTAGCTTGTAGTGAGGTTGCATTGGCTACAGTGTTAAAGCTCAACAGGGAGACAGATGTCAGCGTGAGTCACTTCCAGAGGACTACAGTTTTTGACAAATCCACCCACGGTGTTGGTTAATAGCCCAGGGTGGTCGAGCTGAGTGGGCAGACTGGACTCTGCTGGTCACTGAAGCTGGAGTCCGTCCAGCTCTCCTCCCACACGCCGACCCTGACATCTTACTGAATGACCCCCAGTCAATACAAGCAACCACCAAGTCGACGTACACTGCCAAGGGTACAAGATTTAATTAGAGAGCAGAAAATGCTAATGAGCATGACACATTAGTGCAGCACAATATTCTCACATTAGCTCTCGCCATATTAGCAATATATTCAAGAGAAAAACATATTCATGGAGCAGTTTTTTTCTTATTTTTAGCAAGTCAAAAAGAGCATGTGGCAGCTACTGTAAGCTGGCTTGGTTAATTTGCTCTTCATTTCTGTTTGTTACATTTATGTGTTTGTGTGTTCTTTGGTTTGTGCCACCGTCTCTACACCTCTGTGGCCTCTGAGCTGGCTGCTTTCCTGGCTGTCGCTCTGCACACTGGGTGACGATGTGGTCCTTCTTTCTCCAACCCTCAGCGCCTCTCAGCTTGACCCCGTCCCCAGCGTGCAGATACCCCTAAAGCACCGCTTATCTCTGCAGGCTTTTAACGCACAACTTCTCTGTCTTCTTGTTTTGCAGTTCAGTCCTTCACCTTCACCCCTGCAGGTACTGTTCATTTGTCCTGTCTCCTCACCCCACCTCAGCGCAGATTCATCTCCTGCCCGCTTATATATGCTTGGATTGTCAGACTGATGGTCATGGCTAATACAAATCCAAACTTCATAACCATGAAGGCAGTTTAACCTACCAGAGAAGCAAATCAAAGAAATTAAGATTTGTTATTGGCCACGACCAAAGTCCTTCAAACTTAAGCCCTTATTCCTGCCCAACCTACAGCCTTATTTACATATTGTGTTGTATTTATGTGTGTGTCTGTTGTGGCTACGTGATTTTGAATGACGTTTCATCCTGTCTTGTGTATCTTTTTTCGTGGCAGTCTTGTGGTACAGGGTAAGACTGTCCACTTCCCTCTTCCACCAATAATCTTATTCATCTTTGTTTTCTTTTCAAGACTCGGATCGTGTTGTAATTTACATATTTGTTCTCCATAGGTGTCAGTTAGGCAGCTGGCTGGTGTGTTTGATTTTTTCCCCTTTTCCTTCCATTTACTTTTTGTGTTCTTCACTTGATTTCCCTCACCGCTTTGACGCTACCTTGGCTAAATTTCTTTTGTTCAATGGCAAAATTGAGCCATTTTGAATGGTGTAACAGTGTTATATTTTCACCGTCTGGCCTCTGCTGAATTAAGTGGTATCAATACAGTACAAGTCAACCTGTCTGTGGATGGAGTGGATTGGGAAAGGAGTCGCTTGTTAAGACACTGAGCAGTTGGATGTAAGGAGAAGTTAAAAAGGCATTACTGATGAATATGTAAATCATGCCTAGAGGCCTCTGTACAGTACAGTATCAGTGTATCTGATAGCTGTGGTACAACGAGTCAGGGGTCAGCACTGTGCCCTTCCCTCTGTTTCCTGGATTTACTGACAGCTTTAACTAATACAATTTTTTTGGTAAAGTATACATGTAGCCATGGGGTCCCTGCGGAGCTTACAGCCAAAAACCCAATTAACTCTGGCCTTTCCACAACAGCTGTAACAACAGATTATGGAACACATTAATGTATTAGTGAAACTTGTCTGGTTTTAAATTGCGAGCACACCTCAGAGAAGCCATAGAGGAAGCGGGTTATCTCGCTAAAAGAGTTCTGAGTGGCAAACACCAACAAGGTCAAATATAGTAGAGATTATAGAGTTAGAGTGAGGTGATATTTAGAACACGAGCCAGAGTGCTGCTGAAGAGTCTCACAGTGCTGCTCTTCTCTGTATTGACAATTAGTTGATGTATCGAGAGTGTCCTGTCTCAGCCTCCTAAAGCTGTCAGTACATGAGAGGTAAATCACTACGCTGTAGAGGCACACGGCCAGCAGGAAGGAGATTTGATGGAATTTTTATACGCTGATTATGTCCACCCCCCCTTAATGCTTATTAAAGGGGATTAATCTGTATTCATATTGGAGAAAGTGCTTATCTGGAAGACGGAGGCGAGAAGCACAGCTATGCCGCCGTGTCACTCCGGCTAACATAAAAGTATTCCACAGCAGCACAGAAATGTGCCTGAGCACAGATAGGGACTTCAGAGGCCTTCCCGCTGCACAGCCTCCCCTCAACTCCACCTCCTTCTCCTGTCAGTCCTCCCTCAAACGACAGAGAATTCTCTAATGCAAGTTTGTTGGTGGTGGAACAAAGAGAAATGGCTTTAGCTATGACTGAATAAGGAATGCCAACTCTGTCTCGAGCTGTCAAAGCTATATTTTTTTCAGGCAGACCTGCAATGTTTGTTTTATCTGTGTAAAACTTTTGTGAACAGTATTTTAATTCCACTCGCTGATATTCAGATGCTTAAACCTTAATGCAGTAAATAAACTATCAACTGTTCCGGCGTGCATGCTAGACACATTTTAAACTGTTTCTTTTGTTTAAAATCCTTCAATTCTGTTCATGAGAGGGCAAATTGGATTAAGTGAGCTTAGGTAATGTTGATGATGCCTTAAAACATCCTGTCAGCAGCCTTTGTAATCTAATGTGGGAGTTTCCTCTCCCTGTCATCTCTGTTACTACGTCACCCACAGAAAAGCCCCCTCTCTCTCGCCCATGCCTGGGCTTGCAGTGGAATCAACTTGAATGAAACAGAAAAGAGAGGAGGAATGTTCAGCCTCCTTTTCTCTTTAATCTCCATCTGTGGAACAAATGAGCCAAATTACCAACAGCTCTCCTTCTCCCTCTTGAGTAAACCAGCTCTCTTTTTCCCTCTTTTTTTTTTTTTTTCCCTCATCGGTATGCGGTGATTTCCAAAACTCTTGCTGCTTTTCTGTGTTTCCTGTGATCCATTGAAGTTCTTACATGCTTAGAACTCCCGATGCTGCTTTGTCATCATGGTTGTTGAACAGAGATGAAATGGATCCTTCACAGTAGTCTCTCACTTTGAGCCGCGGAGTTTTACTAGCCACTGACATAGAGCATGGCCCTTGTTATCTATAGATCACTGTAATGGAACAGGCTACATGTATGGCTTCTGGGGAGCCCTGTTTGCTGAAGGATCAGTAACTCAACCTCGACGCTTGCAGATAGAAAACTCAACGTGATTAATGAGCCCTCTGCCTTTTCTAATCATTTTTTGGCTGAGATTTAATCACAAATCTGATAATAACTCAGCAGCAAAATAAGAAAGATGAAATGAGTTTTGCCTCTCATCAGGCATCTTGTCCTTGAGGAACACATGACGTCTCCACTTATGCAAAGCCAAGCAAAGCAGTATGCAATCCTCATCATTGCACTTTTTTTTTTTTAATTTTCATGAAAGGTATTGGACGCAGAGGGACATCTGCATCCCTTAGTGAAACCATCAACTATCTAGCCGTGTAAGAAAAAGTGAGCAGATGAAAACATAGCTGCTGAAGGGCAAACTGGACAATACTAAACAGACAATGCCTCTTATCTTAATTGTGGAAATAAATCCTGGTTGTTTACTATCTGTTATACTCGAAAACTTAATATCTGGCTTTGTCTTTTTTCCTCCATCTTTTTCCTCTGTCTTTCATTTCTGACTGTAGTGACATTCCAGAGAGTTGATGGTGGTCTGATGAGCAATGGAAGGTGAGTGTCCCTCCAGAACAAGAGAAACGCTGATCAATTTCTGAGTGCAATATCACAAGGAAATTAAAAAAAAATAATCTTTCCGCCATTATTATTTCATTTCCTTGTCCTAAGCTCTACATGTCTAACACAACCTTTTCCTCCACAGTCATGCATCAAGTCTACGGCAAGCTCCTTTTGATTCTAACGCTGATAAATGACTGATAGATTGATAGATAACCAATACCTGTTTGTGTGCCTGCCATGCAAACCGCCGTGCAAATATACATTTCTACCACATCTCCGTTCATGCATCGATAGATGAACTCATAAATCTCCTCAACAGAATTAACAGAAACAATTTAAGCAGAGAGTGCTTTTATTTTGTCATTTATCTTCCGCTGCTGGCTACAGGCAACCCACAAGCCCTCTGGAGTGATAAATTTGCCTGTCACCTTGCGTGGGCGGCTGGGATCTGAGCACATGTAATAATGTAAAAATAATTACCCAGGGGAGAGATGTGTGGAGGTACCCTGCTTGCACCCCCATACAGCCTGCTCCATTTCACTGTGTGTTGGTGAAAGAGAGAGGGGTTACAGAGACTAGGGCACATCTCAATGACACCAGTTACTGAGCCTTTGTGGGTATTCAAGAGACTCCCTTGAGAATCCCGGGCTTCTGTCTATCTACTGCTTATCACACCTGACTAGGTAAAGCCTCCAGATCTCAAACACTCAGCGTGAGATTGCCAACTAAATCTGACCCTGTGTGTCTCTGGGCTTTTGGGAATGTGTCTGTTCTGCAGTCTGGTTGCAGCGTTTTTATATTTATGCCCTTTTTTCTTTCCATTTTTTTCCCTCTCTGTGTGCGTACGCTGGATGCCACAACGGACAATTTTGCCTATATTGTTCTGTGAGCTGCCAGCATGCTCTCAATGAATTAGCCACGCTACTTGCTATGCCTTTTCTCATCTACTTTCAGCTGTAGTGTTTTTCCTTCAATTTTCCACATAAGTGGGTCTGATTCTCACCCCAGCGAATGGGATTTGAAATGTCTGTATTTGTGTTGCTCTATATTTGTCATATCTTTAGTCAGTAGCAGCGACTGCCACAATTTTCACCACACTGGAAAAGGATGCAGTCTGGAACTCTTATTCTAACATGCGCCTCTGATCCGTTAGTCACTCTAGTGCCATCAAATCCCAGATGTTGCAACTTGCCCATCTGCCCTGAGAGTGAAAATGTGTAGCAGAGTATCAGAGGAAAATGTGTTCATTTGTTACATGAGATGTTTATTGCATTAATTAGACAATAGCAAATGAAGCCGCGTCTGTTCCCAGTTTCTCATTGGCTGCTGCCAAATTGCCCTGACTGAACAATTACACTTAATCGATCACAAAATAAATGATTCATGGAAGATGAATAGGCTGCAGATTGGTAGACCTGGACGATTTGACTTTGGCTGCTCAATTGAAATTGATAAAAGCCGATAAGGGCTCATTCCTTATCCACCTGCCAATAGGGAGATGGTAATTAGGAGGTAGTAATAACTTCCTATCTTGGCACTGATCAATATTTTAGCAAAGCAGATTCCCTCCTATAGGCGGGGAGAATGGGCTGAGCATTGCAGTGAACAGGTTTCACTGACACTGTTGCTATGGAGATTCCTTTACATCCCAGGATCTGAATGCTAAATGACAGCATGTTCACTGAGAGTTAATCTAGAAAGTAATCTGTGTTTCCCATTGCTCTAAGTGTTGGCTAATGTCGAGACTTTTAATCCGAGTTCCATTCACCAGTCTGCAGGGCCATAAGCACCTGATTTATGAAGTTGCTCTGAATTAATATCTCTCACTTGGCTTATTTATGAGAAGCTCAGTGTCAGGCATCTTAGGCAGTATTTATGGTTTCCTACCCATCACAAGTAACTGAAATTTCTAACAGGAAGACGAAATGCTCCAAATCAAATTTTATCGGCCAAGGTTACCATCCATCCTACGCTGGGCAGGGATTAAAAGTTAGGTGTTGACTTTTCATTAGACGTATGACCCGGTGTCCAACCCCCACCCGCACACACAAACACACATGGAAGAAGAAATCAGTCTTATTCTAATTATCCTGAGCAGAAATACTGCTGTGTGATAAATACAAGGACGACACAGCAATTTCCACTGTCAGATTCTTGTCTTTCAAATGGTCTTTCTCTAGTGGGCTGGGGGAGGACTCGCTGGAGCACACACGACAAGTGAGACAAGTAATGGGACAAAGGCATGGTTTTTTACTTTAGGTGGTGTACATATGTGTTGTAGCCTTGCTTTAGTAAACAAAAGAGAATAATGTCCTCTTCTTTTTCAGCTGCTTGGAATTTTTAGTCTGACAGATGTTAAGCGCACGAGAGGCGGGGAGGAGGGGCAGAAAGAGGAGGTGGAGGTGTGTAAGGGGAAAATAAAGGAAAATAGGGTTAGGGAAAGATGGTATGGCAAGAGAGAATGATGGCAGCTGGGGGAACATGGCAGCTAGAAACAGAGGTAGGAAGGACGGAGAGAGATGTATTACCCCATAAAAGTGCATCTGTCTGATGCACAGCCATCAATTTGAATGACTTGTCTCCCCCGAGGGCCTGTTTTGGCATTCAGAAACCACAGCGAGGGCTCTTAGCTTGCCAGGGCTGCAGTTCATTTGGACTCCTCTCCTCTGTGGAACGGCTCCTCTCATTAGAACCTGTGGCTGAGGGAGAGACTGACTGCAGCACGCCCATTACCTGCCCTTGTCCTCAGGGCTTGACTCTCTCCCGGTCCCTCAGAGCCAACATGCCACCACACTGGAGCTAAGACAAAAAACCCCATCAGGAATGCCCGGCTGCTAACTACGATGCTCCGCAGCCTCTCAGAGCACACATATGTATCTGTACGCTGCTGTGTACAGCACTGCCGGGCACTGACAGCAGGGCATGCTGTGTTTCAGAGAAGACAGTGCCATCCGTTTCATCACATGTGGAGCTTGTCTAACTACTGCGGGGGGGTGATTTCTCAGGGAAAAATGAATACAATCAAAATACTTCAAATACTTTTGTTTACTTAAATTGTGTTTATTTTGTATCCTTCCTCTACTGAGGTAAACTAGTGATTATACATTCTTAAATTTTCTTTGCATTTTAATCAATTTCAATGCAAAGTGGGGCATGACATATCAATTAAGTGCCACATTAACAAAAGCATTTAAGGCCATCTCTCATTCTCATTTAACACCATCTGTGTTACCCACAGTAACAAGCCTCAGACGTGATTGTACAGTAAAGTGGCCCTAATGGCCTCCCAGCAGTCACCCATGACAGGTTAAAGTCTTAATGGCTGCTTTTTATGGGTCTCACCCCCTCAGGAGGGACACAACACCTGTTAAATGGAGCTGCCCTCTCCCATATGCAGGCATCCCACAAGTGGGCCGGGGCATCATGGTGGGGCTAGAGCTGAGGTTTGAAGTCTCATCAAATAAGATTTAGACTGTCTGGACATCACCACAAGGGGTTGATGGGAAAACACAGCAGAATGAACATGATATTAATGAATAAGGAAACAGTATACATGTGGGTGTCCATGTGCACTGCTGCACATGTGTGCTGAGAGCAAATGCATGCATTAGTGTCTCCACAGTGTGATTTTGCATTAATAACTCAGGGAATGTGACAAAGACACAGCAGGAGGAACAGAGAGATAAAGGGCTGTGTCTGCCTGAAGGAATTCCAACTTTGTGGGAGAAGAAATTTAGCCGCATAGTATTTTGCCCTATCTCAGGAGTGTTTCGTTAGCCCCAGTGGGTTACAGCAAGCTTATCTCACACAAACACACATTCTTGTGTACAAACTGAGATTTAAACATATGTTGGATTTTTTTTTTTTTTTTGTCTTCACATTGTCTCGCTGCTGATTGCTGTCATGTTTTTTTGTTCATTATTTCTGAATCCAGTAACATGAAGCAGAATTAAACCATGGATAATAATGTTTTTTGTTCGTTTGTTCTTTGCATAGACTCTTTGGTATTAATGTAGTTTTACATCTTATGTTTAATCCATTGTTTCATCCTGTGTTTCCGCCTAGCCGGCCAGGCCTGCTGAATGCCAGTGACCCAGGTTACCCCTGGTTAGCGGACTCTTGGCCAGCCACCAGCCTGCCTGTCAACAGCAGCTCCGGGGGACCCAATGACCTGAGTAACTTTGGCCGAGGAGGTGAGTGCCCTGGTGCTCTCACCGGTGCTTTGACAAGAGACCATAAGAGAAGAAAGATGATGGCCTGCCTTCCTTTCTGTTCTACATGAGCTACTCTTGTTCATCATGTACATATATGCATGCAAATATGCATATTCCACGTGTGTTTGGGTGTATATTTATATATCACAGCAGAGGACAGCTAGAGCATTAACAGCAGGGCCTCCACTGTCACCAGGCTGAGTAATGGCAAATAATCCAGCCTGGTGTCATGGCCCATACCTCAGAGCAAGAGAATGTGAGGCGAGAGACGGGCAGAGGAGCAGGGGGTGGATGGGTGTTTGAAAGGATGGTCTTGAGCAGCCAGTCGTGAAGGACAGGCGCAGCTTGACTGGCGCAGATGCGGACACTTCCGCCACGGCTCTACATCATCTCCCCTTCACTGGGCATGCAAACCATGCACTACGGAGAGAGCCTGCTTTCTCTTTCCCGAGCTCCACCTCTCTCTCTGCCACCCACCCTTCCTCTGTCATCACACACACATGCAGAGCAGCAGCATTATCCCTCATGTGTATGAACAGAGAAATGAGGGGAGTGAGGGAGGGGAATGAGAAAAACCTTTTAAGTGTGATTCCATAACACTCCAGGACCTCATGAACTTGAATCCCAGGTCACTCAAGGCGTGATGTACAGGGATAGTCCTCTTATCTTCATCTGCCATTTCTATTTAAATACTCCATTTATTTTAGACCACAGCTAGACTCCTCTCTTCCTCTTTTTCAGATCTCCCCACTGGGCAAGGGGATAAGACAGGCACCATGCTCTCTGATGGAGCCATCTACAGCAGCATAGACTTCACCACCAAAGCCAACTACAACAGCCCTGGCCAAACATCCCAGGCCACTCCCTACGCCACCACCCAGATCCTCCACTCCAGCAGCATCCACGAGCTGGCTGTGGACCTGCCCGAGGCCCAGTGGAAGGCCTCACTCCAGGCCAAGCAGGAGATGGCCAACCTGGGGTACTCCCTGCCTGACAAGAACTCCTGCAACAACAGTAAGTCACAGTGAGACAGTGAGTGTGCTAATGGCAATCTGTGGGGATGCTGTTGCCCTCACAAGTGTTTTTAGAGTATGTATGATAGTGAATTAACCCAGATCACAAGCCACAAATTTACAGTTGCAACAAGATGGCCATTTGGAATTGAAACTTTTCCACCAAAAGTATTTGAAGCCTTTCCAAACCCACTGCGGTTGGGAGGAGTTTGTCTTAAAAAGAATCATTTTCCCCCAGCAGACATCATCTTGGTTTCTCTCCAAGGTTGAATAAACATCTCATGAAGGAGTACTGCAGTTGAGTCATCCATCCATTTCCTTGCTGGGTTTTCATGGTGGTACCACTCCTCCTTCAGGTTCAGAGTAATTGCCAATCCATTTTAGTTTGACTAATATTTAAGAAAATAATCCACTTTAATTACTGTGGATTTGATGCAGGATTTTTTAAAGCCGGGCAGAGTTTCATACTTAAGGTGTAATGAGTGTTCTCCGCTGTGTTCTTATACATATTTATGATCTCATTTTCCAACAGTCTAAAACAGATTAATTATAGTTTTTACATATTTCTCCCTGGCATTATTTTAAGAGGTATGATTATCTATGATTATATCTCTCTGAAGGGGGCAAATATTGAATTAAAATCTCCACTATTGACTCGTTCATCCAATTTCATGAGTTGAGTTTGTGAAAGACTAGTGCGATGTTTTTCAAATCAACAACAAATCATATTTGTCCTGCAAATGTGTTGTCTGTTGCATACAAATCAAAGTGAATGAGTGGTTGAACATGTACTTCCTGTTGAATGTATGAATCCTGAATATGTCCTGCTTGCTCAATGCTCTAACTGCATGTTTGCATGTGCTTGTGCTAACTGCCAAACACCTGATGCCACTGTGATTTTTGCCCTTTAACCCCCACTGTAGCCCTCCTTTTCATTCCTGACTACCGATTGGCCGAAGGATTGTCTAATAGAATACCACACAACCAATCACAAGATTTCAGCACCACCAGCTCTCACAACAGCTCAGAGCGAAGCGGCAGTCTCTCAGGTTGGTTTACGCAGAAGAGAATCTTACAAAGCACACTGGGACTCTCTCTGGGGTTCTGCCGCTTGACTTTATGATTGACTGATGTCTTAATTGCTTTATTGATCGGTTATTTGCATGTACTAACCTGACAAGGAAATTTTTTATGAACACAGTCCCTCAACCTCACCAGAGATGCTTTGCTCACTCAGCTCCCACTGCTTACAGTGTATCACATGTAAATGCTGTAAAGTCATTTTTTTTAATTTCTATGGGGTTCTGAGTACAATAGCTACTACTGTATATAGCCATATTGTGATACTTGATAAGAGTCGACAGCTTATTGGACCATAAAGAAACAGGACATTTAAATCAGAGAGAAGGAATAATACTATGATCTCCTGACAGAATATGGCTCCAAGTGCTAATGCTGGGTTTCTGCCATTGCTGCTGGTCCTTGTAAAGGCTTTGTCTCTCACTGTGTGAGTGAGCAGACGGGAATAGGGGCAAAGGGAGTCTTTCAGACAGAGTAGACGATATATACACACACACACACACACACCATTAGAGATGCTTGGCTGGGTAAAGTGGCAAAAATACCTCCCTTTTTCCCTCTTCTCCTAATGGTGGCTGACTACACTAAAACCCATGTTCAGAGAATTACAATGTCATTTATAGGACACCAAGGCAGCCCTCTGCCTGCCTCCCCTCCACTCTCCTCTTTTATCTAGTTACAAGCCACTGCTTTAACTGGTCTCTAATTCAATGCTCTGGCACACAGTGGGCTGGAAAGAAGGATGTGAAGTGGCCATGCCTTACAGGCAGATTCTTCCCATAGACACGAAGGTTACTGAGGGCCCAGACTGGGCTTGGCACACGCTGTTATAATTTCATGAGATGAAGAGAAAACATAATTAACAAAAAAGATCCCTGCGCAGTACAATATGTCAGAAAATGTGCTTTGAATGAATGACTCAACATGTTGGGAAATACGCTTGTTCGTTTTCTTGCTGAGAGTTGGATAAGAAGATCGATACCTCTGTACACTAAATAAGCTACAGCCAGCAGCCTGTTAGCTTAGCTTAGCATAAAGACTGGAAGCAGAGGGAAACCATTAGCCTGACTGTCCAAAGGTAACAAAATCCACCTTATAGCACATAATGTCATGTCAAACCATGGCTTTTGTACGGATTAAACAAACAAGATGCAACATAGAAATTACTGAACTTCAACCTTTGGTTCATTTTGTTACCAGTGGACAGAAAAATGTTGAACTGTTTCTTTAATCAGGTTCTTATGAGTTAAGTAAGAAAGAATATAGATGCATGTCATTTGAAATATAGTAAAATATATTGTTTTCAGAAATCACCCACCGCGTGTTTGATGATAAAAATTAAGTATCTAATTAAGAGTGACAGAGATAATAAGTAAGTATTAATGGTGCCTAGACCTACTATTTTGAACAGGAGGTAAGCACTAAAAGGAGTTTTTGTATTCTATACTGTATGGTTTATACTGTGTACTTTACAACAGTGATGGAAATCTGTACAAGCTAAAATTTGGTTCAGACTTCAACCAAAGCAAACTCAGCATTTGAACAGGGGACAAGTCGAAGCTTCAGTGTCTTGCTCTCCCTCAGAGGAGATGGAGGGAATAAAGAATGTCAGGTCTGAAGGAGGAGAGCAGGATGAAAAGAAACAGAAATAGAGCAGCTTTCATGGCAGGATGGATCTCCACTGGGGACGTGAAGCTGCTCATTAAAACCTCTCTTAGTGTAGGGGAGAAAGTGGTAGCTGGTGTTTTCTGTGTTTTCTGTATCAGTTAGAGACCCAGAGGGCTCCCGCAGTCCCTCACACTCTGTGAAGCTCCGTGATTATGGGAAGTCCACGCTTGTGTGTGACATATTGTGCTCCTGCAGTCTCCATATGTGTTGCTTCTCACCTCATTATGTAACATGTCGTGGGTTTTTTTAGCAAAGAAATGATGATACATGACTTTCAGTTATTTTCATGTCCTTTTTGAGACGGTTCTCCCACTCAGAAGTTATATCTGGCTGCTCAGTCTTTCTCGAGTCTCTGCTCTGTGGCTTTCCCCCTCAGCACTGACGCACCCAATGAAAACAAAGCAAGCTCAAGGCTATGCAGCCCTGCAGTTATAGGCTGGGAGCGCCCAAACCTTGCGTATAAATACCCAACGCTGAATCTATATTTAGTATGAGTTTCCCTTTGAAGAGAGGCCCAGTTTTGTCAGAGGAGATGGGTTCGCTGTGTAATTCCTGTATAGCTCCTAGCCACAGCCTCTCTCTGTATTTTTCATATTTGGGGTGAGCTGTTGTAATTCCAGTGCCAGACCATCCTTCCCTAGAAGAGGCTCATTTACAATATTGATGGCTGGTCTTGTGTGGATGGACTAAGGATGATTGAACAATCACGTCAGCTCACCATTTATTGGTAAAAGTTAAGCGTCGCCCAGAGGTACGATTAGGAAACCCAATTACTTTCAGACTATACTTACGCTGTGGTGCCGCCTGCCTTGGGCTTACAGTTGTTTCTTTTATTACTTCCATTCTTTATTAATCTTATTCTGACACCTCTTCTGTCTCCTCAAGCCTGATATTTCCTCTCCTGCCCAGCATTTTTACCACGCTCATCTTTGAAATGCTTTTGTTTTTCTTGCTGGTAAAAGACTTATAATGGCAACATTATCAGACTCTTCTGGACTCAAAGCATTTTGCACAGTTTTTTTATTTCTCTGCCATCTGGTGTCCATAAAATCAATAGCAGTGTACCTCATTGCTTCTGTGCTGTATGTGTCTTTCGATGACAGTGATCCACTTTTTGCCGTGCCTCAGTCAAGGCAGTTTATTAGATTACATTAGAGTGCACAGTGTTATGTTGCACAAGATGCAGTATTGGCAGCTTTTTTGTGGCACTGGGAAAAGTGATTACAGGCCTTTGGCAGCGAAGGCTAACCAACAGATGACAGATACAAATGTGTTCAAGAGAGTTTCCCAAAGATGGCTGTCACTAGTCTGTGTGGCTGGTGACGTCAGTTTGAGGTATTTCCTGGATAGAGATTTAAGAGGCACTGCAGCCTGCCACAGATGGATTTATATATGCAAATGCTGTACAGTATGTCTCCCTGGTTCCCTTTCATGTGCACATCTCAGAAACATGAGAGAAAAGTCATACATTAATAAACCTCCATGCTCAAAAGTTAATGGTATAGGATTACACAACATGGAGACGCTATGCAGTGTGTGATGGACTTGATAGAAATAGTGAGGCAATATGAGATGCAAGAAGATGAAAACTAGAGTCTACGTGTATCAGTTTGACCAAGTATAGATTTTGTACTGAATTGAGGTACCACTCAATCTTGGCATGATTTGTTTTCAGTATTTCAGAATACTGCCTATATTGAGAGACTAAAATCTTGTGTTGGAGCAAAAATTATTGACTTGCCACCTCTATGTACAAACTTAACATCGCAATTTACCCTTGAAAGACACCTTGCACACAATAGATGAAACAGCTGTGACTTATCTCAGCTTTCTGTATGAATTAATCTTATCTTTTGTCATATTGGCATCCTTTCTCACCCAAGTATTTAAGCAATGACGTTCAGAATATGATATACCAAAGTAGTTGTAGTACCATTTAGCACCTTTTATTAGTTGCTTTTAATGGATATTTTTTATGTATATGTTAGGCAGACCTGAAAAAATGATTAGTCACTTCCTCAGCAGAAAAATTGTCTACAATTTTAGGTTTAGGTCATTTTTTCTAACACAAATGCAGAACACCCCCTATCACTTGTGAGAATATGCTACTTGTCTTTGTCCTTTTTGATAGTAAACTAAATATCTTGAACTTTAGGAAATTGTGACATTTTTTACTAAATATGTAGTTTGTGTTTTTGTTGATAAGCTTCAGAACAAACTGGGCTTGTATTTTCAGTTGTATGTTGACGTAACCAGAGTAAGAGTTTATTTTCCACCGTTTTCCACTGTGTGTATTCTGTATATACCTCAACTCAAAAACACATTTGGGAAGTCAAATATGTTTTGGAGGAAAAAAAGCTTTCTTTCACAGTGATCAAATCGTATAAAAGCCGGTATTGACCTGGCTGGCAGATTTATAAAGATGGATGGGACAGAGGAGAATCTGGTGTTGGAGGGATATGAGTTGAAATGGATGGGGTTAGCGGCTCTCCGGTGTAATAAAAGAAATGAAAGTAGTAATAGACTCTCAGTGAATTCCATTAGGGACACACTGACACTACACAAGCCATTCATTATGATGATGCTGTGAAGTGAGATATTTCATTGTGGAACCCAAAGCCTAGTGTTAAAGGGGACACTGAGGGATGGGTGGAGCACAAAGGTCTGCCTCTGCCTCGTTTACTGCCGTTCTCTCCTGTTTCTATGGAGATTTGAGTCTTTTCAGCCAATTAATCAATGGAAGCATGCTTTTCATCAGGCAACCTTGAGCTTTTCAGCCAAAGCACTGACAGGCAGGAGCCCATTGAAATGTTGTGTTTGAAATTTTGTATGATTTTCCAAGGGTGTGTTGAAACGAGTCCAAGGATCTGTAATCTAGGTAGCACTTTTGAATTAAATTGAGCCCCTTTAAATTTCTCCATTGTCACGGCAAAAGCAGCTACCGTAATTTGCAATGCTACCCCACTGTGTATTAGTTTTTAATTGATTTTGTTTTACAATCTAATTTTCAATGATTGTGGCTCTTAAATACATCCCTTCCTTTTGTAGGTGGGAAGGGAGGAAAGAAGAAGAAGACCAAGGCTGGCTCCAAACCCAGTAAAGCCAATGGGTCCAACTGGGCCAATGTCCCCCTGCCCCCTCCCCCTGTACACCCCCTCCCTGGCACCGAGATGGACCATTATCCCAATGAGCATCATGAAGGAGGAGGGTATGTCCACGAGTGATGTGAACAAATATGAATATATTGTTCAGATATGAGCAGATGATGCACTCTGTACGTATATGAAAACATATTTGTGCAGTAGTGTTTTATTATTTTGCTGAGTACAGGATTAAACTTTTTATTTCGTGATCAGATATTGAAGTCTGGCACTTGGCGCAACTTGAAAGAATACATGAAGCTCAAATCAAAAGTGCATGCAAAATAAGCTTTCCAGATTTTTGTCAATACCTTTCTCATTTATTTTCATAGACACTTCGAGCCAATTCAATTTTCATCTGGACCTCCTCCCATTATATACACAACCTCCAGTTTAAAAACAAATCATGCAATACAGTCCAATTCAATTCTGACTCACGTATTTCCACCCAGGCCATTAAAGGTTACACAGCTTTTATTTAGGCTTAATTTAGCCTCCCTTTTAGATTTTTTAAAACTGTTTTCAGACGCAGAATACTGTAAAATAGCAGTACAAAACAATTGAATGTAGAAGATGAAGAAGGATTTTATAATAATATAATTGCTACCTCTGTTGTAGATGCACTTGAGCTTTCATATTACTGTCATTCTATGTTTTCCCCTCTGACTACATCAGCCGTACAGAATCTATGAGCAACACCGCGCATTTCTGTGTGTAATAACAGGCTTCAGCTCTGTTTTCTCTGCTGCTAATTACCGTACAACTGTACATCTGGAGAAGAGTGAAGGATCAATGTGTGTAGTCTCCACAGGCAGTCAGATATACACACACACACACACTCACTTACACAGGCTCTCACACAAAGACTCATATACAGATGGCTGCAGATCAAACTATCTGCCGATCCTGTCTTCAATCTATGGGATGGCTCCATGACTTGAAAATAAATGAAGGGGAAGTAAAACAATGTTCGAGCAGTCTCCTGCTGCTACTGGCTCGTAGACACACAGATGGTTTCAGATTAATCTATTTGCTGAATTCCACAGAGGAGAAAAAGTCATAATTGCATTGTTTCATAAGGAAAGATGCGAGACAAACAGAGTGGGAGATTTCCACCAGCAGATTGTTATCCATCTCTGAGTCTGAAGTAGATGTAAAAAGCTGCCAGAGTCCTTATATGTGTTTGACGCAGTACCAATCTCCTTTTTGTCTGTATATACATTAATTACACGACTTTTTAAGATCAGCTGACACATTTTTATATTTCATTTAGTGTAGTGAAGTCAACAGAAGCTCAGACATACTCCACTGTGGGCTCAAAGTGACAGAAGCTTTTCTCAGTGTTAGTGTGTGTCTCTCTCTTTGGTCCAGTAGGTGCGATGTCCTCTCATTCCCATTTCCAATCTGGGAGAGTCATCTGCTTTAATAGGCTGTCTGGCAAATGAAGAGTCCTGTGCACTGTAAATCTGAGGCTGCTCTTAATGGCAGCAGATTAAAACAGTTATGTCCTATGGAGTGTGCACTGACAAATTTCTTTAATGAACATTTTCTTTATGACTAGTATTATTTCAGCATGTATAAGCACAGCTATGAGGAAGTGAAGCCTGACTACCTCCATAATTCTACTCAGGACTGTCGTATAACAAATTCCAACAAAAGTTGGACAAGGTCACAAAGCTCTAATCCTTGCACATAAGAATTTCTCATTAAATGTTTATATTATTACATTGTATGCTACTCCTTCCCTTTGCAGTAACCTTTTATATTTATAGACATCGGCAGTATCACACACCTTATTGTAGTTCAGCTTCTGTCCATATGTTTTTGTCCCATTTTCTTCTCTTATTATGAGCTGAAATCTAGATGATCAGAGTAGAGCTGAAGTAATTAGCTGATTAATCATTTAGTCGATTGACAGTAAATTTTTGTCATATGTGATTTTGTCATACGTGTATGAAAGCATACTTAAGATGGGTTGGGTTTTGGAGTTTTGACTGTTGACTCTTGGACACTGAGAGAATAAACTGTAGATTAATCATTAATAAAAAATATTGCAACCCCAGATCAGACTAAAGATTGCACACACAGTTCCACTTATCGACTGTGAGAACGTTTGTGTGAGTAAACGTCTCTTCTCATGTCAGGTATGAGAGCGATGGCTGGGGTCCGCCCATGCCCGTGCAGACCTATCTCCACCAGGGCATGGAGGATGAGCTGGAGGAAGAGGAGGAGAGGGTTCCCACCCCGCCCATCCGAGGGGTCGCCTCTTCCCCAGCTGCGGTGTCGTTTGGACAGCAGTCCACAGCCACCCTCACCCCTTCCCCCCGGGACGAGATGCAGCCCATGCTCCAGGCCCATTTGGATGAACTGACCAGAGCGTACCAAATGGACATGGCAAAGCAGACATGGTAAACGCTGCAGTATTAAAACTTACTGTAGTTAAAGGACATTCTTTGAATATGCAATTATCTCATTTACATCTGTCTGTAAAGATGTATTGCTATAATTTATAACATGTGTTGTTGTCATTTAAAAATGTTTACTGTACGTTGTGCGTGTATCGCAGCCAGGATATATTTTGGTCCCGCAGTATTCTTCCTGTCAACTGTGTGTGCAGTGGAGATAAACCCATTAATCATTTTATTTTAATGGGCCCATGCTACCACTTAGGCGACTACTGTATTTTCTTCACTCTGAGAGACACAGTTTCTTACCCACGGTTGTTTACTCCCCCCACACCCATACGGCACATTCCATTGTTGTTGTGCTCATGCAAGTCAGATGAAGGCCATGCTTCATTCTGTCGGCAACGCAGAGAGAATGAGAGACTGCCGTTCATTCATAATAGTGAAGTGGGGGGAGACAGGAAAGCCTTGTCAGGAAGGAGATGTCATGTTACCCGGTAATGACTATGTTGGTTAGAGAGCATCTCTGACAACACCAGAGGGCCAGTAATTACAACCAATTCCCACTGCAAAACGCGTAAAAGACATTGCTCTCCTCAAACAAACGTGGCTGTCAGCAGAGTGGGCTGCCACTGAGGTGACAGCCATGTGTCGACAGGCCTGGGGAGCGTGCCTTTGTACCATCTACAGCAGCAATTAGTGGGTCATTGTGTTGGCATGCAAGCGGCACTGTAGAATTAGTGGAATTTTCCAAATTTATTCAGCACTTCACATATGAAAGAGGTCTCTAAAATTAGCTCCGCATACATCCTTATTTTTTCACCGTTCTGTGGCATAGAAACTACTGAATATTCCCATCACTCCCTCTATATTCATCATTCCTCCGCATTCCTTCATAAATACTGTAGAACATATGTAAATTCCAGTAGAGTGATGTGTATGTGTAATATGTACGAACGTCTCTTCCTCCCTCTCCCAGGCACATGCAGGTAGGCTCGCTTCCTCCCCAGGCTCCGGCTCCTCCAGTGGGCTACGTGTCGAGCACAATGGTTTCTGACCTGGAGACGGACCTGCCCGATGAGGACGACGAGGAGGAGGAAGAGGAGGAGGATGAAGGCTACGGAGCCAGGCATCCCCGCGGTATTGAGCACACACCAGGGTCTAGCATGGACAACCTGGACAGCTCTTTAACAGGTTAGGCCATTTTGAAGTGAATTGTGGATATTGGGGCTCTTCTTCGTTGGTGCACATATGTTAACGGTGTTGTAATTCCTTTTGTGCGATACATTGGTATATATCTGTACAATTGTTCTGTTATTTTATACAGTGATAACCATAGTTGCACTATGTTCTAATGACTCTGAATGGGAAAACATTCAGCTCCCATTGTCGTTACAGCTTGTCTTACAGTTAATGGATTGTTGTTCATGACATGTTCGTAATCAGTCTGCTATGCGTACATTTTTATGTGAACATGCTTACTGAGTGTCCCTTAATCAAGTTTTTTAAGCACTTTTGGCAGACTCCGGGGAATTATAATTATCATTTCCGAAAAGAGATAAGAACATCCATGAATTTTAAACAGGATAGCGAGAGGGAAATTAAGAGGAGGGAGAGGCATGGCGAGCAGGGGAGAGTGACTGTGATTTAACTCGTGCACAGCGCCGGAGCCAGCACCACCCATATCTTCCCGAGGAGATTTGAAATAAATTTCACGTGCGGCATATTCCATTCCAGACTAGAGGCACCATTTCCATTTTTACAACTCACTGAAAACTTTTACAGCCGTCTGTCAGGGGGACGTATGAAGGGCATGACATTGCAGCGGCAGAGCTGCGTTCTGGACTGCTGCTCTCACACTGACCAGACCGCACTATCCATCTGTAAACTAGAGGGTAAAACATTAAAAAATGTGTGGCGTTTTGCTATCACGCACTAAAGGGACAAGCTTTGATGCTGTGTAGTGTAGCCCCGTGACACTGTGTATCTATCAGGCCCTCCAATAAAGTCTGCTTAATCCTAAAAAATAAAATCTATACTGGGAAATTTATGGGTGGAAAGAAACAGAGAGCAAGCAGAAAATACACTGTATCTGAAGGTAGAGGAGCTGAGCCAGCTGAGGGTGGAAGCATGAGAATAAGAGGGTTGACAGCGCTGCTTGTTGGTCTACCCCGTCAGTGGCAGCCCTAAAGAGTAGTTTTCCATACGATGATGGAACAGTGGTTTTGGTAATGCTGACACATGCTACTGCTGATGTATTTGGAGGAATATAAAGCAGCAACTGGGCTCTAATCTACTGCATCTCTCCTCCACTGTATTACTTTGAAGACAGCACTATTTCTTCTTATCTCTTCGCAAGTCTGCCTCGCACCCCCTCGTTTGACAACACAGACACGGTCCCAGCTCCAGGGTTAGCGGGAGGGAGAGAGGGAGGATAGGGGAAGCCGCCGAGATTTATTGTGACCACTATTTTGAGGCTGCGCAAGTCGGGGAGGGTGGGAGTGAGATTCGAGCCTCGCTTGATAGATTTGTCATTGTTTTAATAATATGGAAATAGGTCTGTTTTCATAATGTTACACCAAAGGCCAGTAAATCAAACATTTTCACTGATGCCCCAGAAAAAAAAACATAAAACACCATCCTTCTCCTTGGGGACCATTTTTCATGAGCAGATTGTCTGCACAGACTTTCCAACGTGTTATTCTATGCTCTGAGATAATGCAACACATTTTTTAGGTCGATAAATGTAAATCCTTATGTTGTGCAGGGTATTGAAAAGCCATGTCACGGTTGAGCCAGAGAGATGAAGTGAACACACAGGTATTACCTGGCTTTGCGTGTAGGCGCTATAGGTCGTGTGAAGCTGAGGTGTGGTAGCAGTGAGGCTGTTATGCTTACAATGAGCTGAAAGCTGGGCTGTTCTGGCCGATTACTCGCTCGTAAAGCCTTGCCAGGTTTGTGAGGAGCGGGGTCACGTCTCCTGACGGCAGGTAGAGACGCCTGCTCGTCAGGGGGAATGATTTTCCTGCTTAACGACATGCAGATTAGGGCTTCCGTCTGTATAAATCAGTTTTAGTGGCAGGAGGGACCTGGCCTGGCTTTTACTGTCCCCCAACCATCTCCCGTTTACTGGCCTTGCTCTATCAGTGCGTGGAGCACAGGAGGTGTCAGCCAGTGGATTTTAGAGTACATGGCTTGGCCCATTGCTCTGGTTCAAGACACGATAAAATGACAGAGCCGTAGTGCAAACCTTGGTCAGGAGCTGCAGAAAAAAAAAATCCACGTTTCTAGGGCAAAATGGAAACTAGATTGAATTTTTTATCAAATTATATTACAATGATCACAGTTTGATTGGACTGCTATTTCTGAGAATAGAAGTGCTCCAGAGGTTCAGCAGAGAAAGTGGCAGTTAGTGCAACTGAAAAGTCATTCTGTGATGTGATTTGCTGAGGCAGTGTTCCTTCGCTGAGCCGGAGGAGTTGGAAGCTTCAGTGCTTTGGCTGGCACTGCCTATACTTCAATATCTGCTCTATTCTTTGTGGGAGGATTGGACCCAGCGGAATTGCTGTCTTTCTTTCTTAGAGAAAAACTCTTAGAAAAGAATTTCAAAGAAAATAGCTCGGCAAGATGGAGGGCTCGAAGTAGTTACTGCCTTGGATTTCAGTTAGCGCTGTAAAAATGGGTTGTGTAAGGGGTTCTCTACCTAATGCAAGCTTATATTTTATAGAAGTTTCCATTAATCTGAGAGAATTTTACTGCAATAGGAGCGAAAAGCTGTTGCAACTTTAGCTGTCGTAGGTGCAATTCCCTGAAGTCACACCCGGTGACTGAGTAACCACCTCTTTGAGACGTATGGTTAAAGATGAAGAGACTCGCAGATGGGGAAGCTGGAAATCTCTTTGAAGGGGTTTTCCCAGCGTATCTGGATAAATAAACCACAATCACATGACCAAGTCTTGTGCATAATTTTAAATGTGTATTGTATTGCGAAAGGAAATACCAGCCGAGAGACCAAACGCTTACTACTGCAGCTGAAATAAGTGTGAGTGGTCTGAACTCTGCCAACCTTCCTGGCCAGGATTATGCTACCTTTTGTATCACACTGACCTTTTAATAAGTCCTGCTGCTAACTTTTTGTCCCCATCGCACCCCGTACAACCTTTACCCTCACACCTCCCCGGCTCTCTGTTCCACCAGTCTGTTCAATCACATCACTCTTGTGTTCTGTGTGAGGGAGGGATGGAGTGTGTGAGCAGAGCACTTGGGTTTGTGCCACTTGAGCAAAGTCTGCCAAACCAGTCCCACTGAAAGCTGTCACATTAGCCGACTGTTCTCTGTGTTTTTGCTTGCCAAAGTGGCATATTTTTATTGGCGCGCTGATACTTTTTATATTTAAAGTGCTGGCCTGGCTTTTATGTGAAGAAAAAAAAATATCAAAGCATGAAGAAACACTTACAGCAGCACAGATATAGAAGCTGAAAGTCTTAAGATATGTACACATCTTATCTATGTTTGCACATTCAGTCGTGTGGAATACACAGGTATGTTTCAGTCTACGGTATTGATTTAATCTCCTATATTTTAATCATCTTTAACGGAACATATAGTATATGAGTATATATATGAAAAGAGGTGTTTATGCTAATTTTATGTTCAGATTCTCTGTTTTCTTTAAATTATACCACCTTTCAGACAGTGGTGGCTGTGCATTTGTCAACAGGAATAAAAAAGAAATCTGCGTGTGTATACCACCAGGTGTTTGATTCAATACAATGTTTTGTGAGATGCTTCATCTGTGTCACCTGAGGCAGTTTTGTAGCTAACTCGGCTCTGCGCAGGTGTGCTCATTGTTCTCTATCAAAAGAAGAGCAAAATCAGTTGATGCAAGTCCTGCTGTTCCACTGTCTACATTGTGGTGTGCGTGTGTGCGCGTACGTGTGTGTGTGTGTGCACAATGTATGTTCTGCGTGTGTTTGTACTGGATGAAAGAGGACAGGCCAGGACAGAATGACTGCACAAAAGCGCTCACCTGCAAGAACAAAAATGCCCTGCAGCAAATATGAAATCGTTTAAGTGTGGGATGTTAATATTGTAAATACATTCATCCATCTGAATGAGAAATCACAGCACCTATGTTCAAAATGTCAGATAATGTGCCCTCCGAGCTGGAAGAGTATGAACGTGATATGGCTGAATTTGAGCGGTGTGAAGCAAAAAGTCAGTCACACTTGCAGTCGAACGCACTCAGTCACACGTTTGCTGAAAACCTGCGGTGTTCCACAGGTTCCATGGTGAATGGGTGGGGCTCAGCCTCGGAGGATGACCGTAATTTCTCCAGCCATAGGTCCAGTTTGGGCAGTTCGTCCGATGGCTCCATCTTTACCCACTGCAGCTTTGCCCAGGCCCTGGTGGCCGCTGCAGACAAGGCAGGCTACCGCCTGGAGGGCACTAGCCTCAGCAAGAGAGGTTGGTGTGTGGAGACCGGCCATCCACTGCGGGACTGGAACTTGATGATTTGTTCCTTTCTGCTCTGATTCCTCCTCCTGTCATCCATCGGCTCATGTTTTCCCCTTAACGTTGGCTTGAGATTTCCTCTCTGCTGCTTGCGGACGCTGTGCCAGGGTTGTGCATGGCAACTGTTGTACATGGCTGGACTCTCCTTGTCCTTAATTTTAACTCAGCTCCTCTATAACTCATCTGGCTTCGCACTCTGGTTTTCCTGGGTTCAATGAGTAATAAATGGGTGATATGTTATACTTATAACAATGACCTTTTACAGGCTTTTAGCAGACTGCTTTCTCTTCTAATGAAAACCGTTGGCTTCTGATAGGTTTTTGGATCTTGATTGATAACCTCTGCACTTCTTGATGACAGCCTTAGCTCCACTGTTGACGTGTTGGCTCCTTCATGTCTTTATTTACCAGTTGGCCTGTGGTCCTGTTTCCTTCTTGCAGGTAAAGGCTTGTCCCACAGGCCCCGGCCCAGCAGCCCATTCTCAACAGATGGCAGCACAGTCGGCACACACAGCTTGGGCCACCAGAGGGCCACCAGGCCCACACGCAAACCCCGAAGCCAGGGCACAGCACCCCACCGGAGAGATGCTGGTGCAGACGGTGAGGCAGTGACTGAAAACACATTTTAAATAGTTTATGAAGAAAGTGCTCTAAAACATCTGTTGTTGTTTTATAAACAAGAAGTTGTATCAATATGAAAAATAATATTGGATGAACATGTGTCCAGTGTTCGGTTTTTTACAAACTGCATTTTCTCAGTAATTTCTGGCCTCAGTCGATTCATTCTCTGTGTTTCCCCTTTGGCACAGACCTACCTCCTCCCCCTGAGCCTCCTCCCTGTCAGGGGCAGGGTCGTATCCAGGGGGCCCGCAGCATAAGCAGCATGGTACCCCCCACAGATAGGAAGGCTTCATCTCTGGAGCGCCCGCCTATGTCAGGAGCCCTGTGTGGGCCGGAAGACGTGAAGAGCTCCATCGACAGACAGACACGCACTTCTCTGGAACATCATCGCCAAGCTCAAGACAGGCTGGGCTCCATGGACCGAGCTGATGATGGGCGCAGGGGACACAAGACAGGTACAGCTGAAATGAAATCTGGAGGCATGCAAACGTGCTTCAGAAGGTTTCGACGGACTGTGTTTTCATGAACTAAAGTACATTTTGACCTGCTTGTGGTGGAGGATGAAAAGTCAGGCGATCATGAAACTTATTCGGATTCTTTCCTTGGAAATCGATCCAATGGTTGTTGGCACAGTATAATCTGTAGCAAACGTTGAAGCATCAGATGTGTGGACGGACTGTCGACTGACATCTCCATCAGTAGAGTCATGCTGCTAGCAGGGCTACAAAAAGTTCAGGGAAGCCAGTCACACATCTTTTTAGTGTAGTGCACTCCATGCTTCACACAACCACCCACTCTATTTCCTTCTAAAAATCCAGGGCTGTTATGTGTAATATACTGCACAGCAGTTCTCCACCATTTTCCAACCAGACAAGATCCTTTTTATTTTGCTTATTTACAACTATTCATTACTAAGGAAATGAAACAAGTAGGCTTTACAACCTGAACAAGTTCCTGTGCATGACTGAAGTATTTGATTGAATAAAGAGATAATTCATCGCATTATTTCATGTATCAATTGCCTATCCTGTGGCAATTGGGGTTTTTTCCTAAGTTATTGTGTTGAAGTTAGCTTTCATGCTGCGTTGAGACTGGGCTCCCATGAACAGATTGCACTGTCTGCCACTTGCTCTGGTTTCCAGAATGCCTCCCTCAGCCTCCCCAATGCCCCTGTAACTGTTGCCAATATGGGCCCGCTCCGCTCCAAGTAAGGCAGGAGGCCCGAGCAACTGAAATGCACTCTAATCGCTTCAGCTTTCTTTTCTCACACAAACAGCAGCCACTCTACGCCCCATCTGTGTGTGTCAGCATTCATGTGTACGTGCGTGTCCGCATGTGTGTTTGTGGCCATTTGAGATCCCCATGCTGTGCGCTCTGCGCTCTTTGTGCCAGGACTTACTCAGACAGTTAATCTGAGACTGTGAGACAAAGACAGGTGCCACAATCAGCATCTTTACAAAAAAACCCATAGGTGAATTCCCATATGTGTCAGAGTGCTGACTGATTCACAGTAGAATCCACTGAGGTCGGGGCATCCTCTATTACAGTCATTAGCGGAGCAGTGGGGAGCGGTTTGATGAGATTTCACGCAATGACTGAGACTGCTGAGGGTCAATGTTATGTTGCCCTGCAGCAGGGGGTTCCACAGCAGCCAGTGGTCCCTCTGTTATTGTATTTACCCCCTCAAAAGGCTGGTAGCTGCAAGGCCATGTGTGAGGCTGAGAGTCCTCTCTGTGGCACGCCCTGGCATAGCCTGTTGGCACCGCCATTCTGCAGATGTCAGGAGGAGTGGGTGGGTGTCGGGTTTGCAAAGTGCTCTTTGTCTCCGTGCATCAGATGTTAGATGTGTTTCGCTGCAACAATAAAAGTCACACATTGTGTCTGGTGTTTGAACTTCAAGTGTGCCTTTCGATCTGTCTTTCTCAGAGGACGGGTGCCTGCCATACAACAAACCATCCTTCCCCTCTCCTGGGGGCCACAGCTCCTCCGGCACAGCCTCCTCCAAGGGCTCGACGGGGCCACGCAAGGCCGAGGGTCCACGACAGCCACAACAGTGGACCGCCTCAGAGCACGCTGAATTCCTGGGGACCAACGGACAGGGACAGTACACGGGGGAGTTATGTGAGTATTTCAGTGTGTTGGATGTTTTACAGCAGGGTTTTACGATATAGGACGCTGCATTATAGCCAAAAAAGTCCAGTTTTGTTGTCCAACAACTGTGACCATAATATGACCATAACCACTTCTTGCCAAACAACAGTTTATCCATCCGCTCAGTCATTCTGTGTAGCTTTGGTTGACTCACAACTTCAGTCTGTACGAGGTCACTACACCTGGCTGATGTTCACTGAGAAATAGTCCCTAAAACTTTAAGAGCTTTAAGAGCTTTATGTCTGTCTGGTAACTCTGTCCCCTGCCCCGGTCTTCCACTACACTGAGATCTAACGTAAGCTGGAGTTAAATTACTCGTATGTGTCAGCGTACTTGGCCAGCGAAGTTGACTCTGATTCTGGTTTATGTTAAGCAAATGATCTCCTGGCTCCAGCTCTGACATGAGAGTGCGCTGCAGAAACTCAGCTCTCAAAAGCAAGAATAAAAAGCTGTAAAATGAGGGGTGGTGATGATTTTCTTTTTAAAAGAGCCCACAGTTGTCTCAAAGTAGTGCTGCTGCACTAAAAACACATACAGTTGTCTGGATGCAAAGAACTTCTGACTTCGACAAAGCAGTTTTGTACTTTTCAGTGTCGATCAAACAGCTGGAAATTTCTGGTTTCAAGCATTAAGTTACTGAGAACCAGCAATAAAATGTCAAACAAGTCATAATATCTTAGATAATTAAGGACGAAAAGGCTCGAAACACGTGAAATGTTCAAACATAAAATCTGCGTGATGAGACGATGCATCTTGTCAAACAAAAACAAGCTTTTATTGCCTTGATTTTAGACATTTCACCTTACTTAGATTTAGCTTTTTGCAGTGCGGCGTCATTCGTCTCATCTGATTCCTGGAAAGAAAGCGAATGAGAGTATCTCTTCAAATAAACATCCTCAATTGTGACATTTTTTTTTCCTTTTGTTCCCCTCGCTTCCCACAGAGTGATCTGCCCGGGATGTGAATTGGAATAAACCTGGTCTGTCCTCAAAAGAATGACGCCCTCCCAGCCGGGGCAATGAACTTTGTCGTCCTCGTCTGTGTGTCCTCAGAGGGAGGGAGCGCAGCAGAGGGCACAGCAGAGAGAAGCAGTGTCACAGAACTGTAAATGTGATGTATAGACACAGACATACTGTACATCTCACTATGTTTTCGTCCTCAAGAAAATATTTTCCACCTCCTACCTTACTGTAATTTTCTTTTTGTTAGAAAAAGGCAAGTTAAAAAAAAAAAAGAAAACATCTATATGAGAACAAACTTTCTGGTAACTGTCCTTGGGGGGGGGGGGGGGGGGGGGATTTTGTTTGCTGTAAATATATTCTTTAACTTGTTGTTGCATTGCTATGCAAGCCTAATTCAGTTTGAGCTTTTTATTTCCATATACAGGAACAGTTGGTTTTATCTGGTTATTTGTATTATATGTGAATTGAGTGGCTGTTGTGCCATAAGATAATTGTTTTATAATCCATTGTTTGTTAATAGTTACCATTAATTATTATCATTATTATTAATTATTGTTTTTGCACTGCAATTTTTGGTGATAAGCACAAAAAACATAGCTCCTGCTGACATGAAGAACCGGAAGAATATGTGAAGAGGAGTTTCTGTACTGTAAAGTAAAGAGAAGAAAATTATATACTAATGTACAGAGAGATATTAAAGAGTAAGGCTTTGCTCACAGACAGCAACAAATACGGCACCTGTTTCCAAAGGGGAGACTAATTGGGTGGCAGACACACAAGGTTCCCGAGGGTCTGAAGGGCAGACGTGAGGCTGGAGGAATTGTACACAGTGGATGCTGTATTACTGTAGGTGATTATTTAATTCTGAAGAACTGTCCTAAAACAATAGCTTGATATCAGAAACACTTAGTGCTCGATGTTTTTCTCGTTTTCACAAGCAGATTTTTTTATTATTTTTATACGAGGGTCTCCGAGCATTTCAAGTTTTGTTTTTATGATTTACTGCCTAAATAATTTTACTACACTGAGTTTACGCTCCTCATTCAGTATAATAGCACACTACCCATAAAACAGTCAAAAAGGGAGGGGGGGGGGGGTCGGTGAAATCTGTCTGCATGCTGTAGTTCACTCGAAGCACTTACAGAGGCAGATTTATGATTCTTCTATTGCCTTAATAGGTAAGCAGACATCACAGACAAAGGAGTATTTCTTGTGATTAGCAGCAGTGATACTCCCGAGCCTACCTTAAATATCCGTGGAGCAACATAAGTCGTTTACATATTTTATGTTTTAGATTTTATGTCTTGAATTCCATCCATTTTAATATTGTTTGCTTTTTAGAGCACTTACTGTTTTATGTTTGTTTCATCATCTGCGGTACGATATCAGCCCAGGACACACTGAGCTGTTCGGTCCAGCTAAGTGCTGCTAAAATTAGGTCATCTGTTAAAGCAGTTGTTGCTCTAAAGGTCGGTGCCTCACTTTCCAATACGCTCTGATCAGCACAGTCTCGTGTCGATAACTTTGAGAAGAAACAGTGTGTGTACGATTTACAATGTAGCTTTGAGTCACTGTTTGGGAGTGATAACGGAGAAAAGCCTTGTACGTTAACAAGCAGGTCCCACTGCCTCCATGTCTACAGCCACAGTGTGGAGCAGAACACTTTCTATCCGCCTGACCGCCACAAACACACACTTATCATCCGCCGCTTTCGACTTCTCAGCCTCTGAATCTCGATTTTGGTCTTTTCAGACAATTTTTATTGGTTGTCCTTTTTTAATGAAAAGCTTGTTCCTTTGTATGCCTTTTATGGACTCCAAAACGCTGCTTACAACAATGTTTTCAATATTAATGTTCAGGATTTTTGTGGTTCAATGACTGTTTGTTTTGTCCTTTTTTGTACTGCTAATGTTGATAAAAGGGGGGTGGAAACTAAAGGCCGTCAGATGCTGTTGTACTGTTGTCGTCATGCCATCGTCATTTTATATCATCCACCCAGTGGCCAGTGTTCTGGAAATGAGGTGCAAAGAGTATCTCAGGTTATTTTACATTCTGGTGGTGTTTATGTATGTGTATATATGTGTATATATCCATACGCATCTCCACTCGATTATGCCATTCCATGTTCATTGACAGAAATATCCCTCTCATGTCCGATTCTGTCGTCCCCTCTTTTCTTTTCTGCTGTGGATTTTGATTCTGAGTATAATGTGCTGGTTCATCCACCTTAAGACAAGATGTCAGTAAAAGAACATACCAAATTAAGATTGATATTTCTAATGTCTAATGCGTTTTAGTGTCTCTTTAATACTCATTGTTTTCTTTCAAATCAGTGTCGTTTTGTATTTATTAAAATGATAATAAAAGTATATTGTGAAATATGCATAAAGATTCGTGGAATATAAAACGTGTTTTTTTTTGTTTTTGTTTTTTTTTTGTTCCTTGTAAAGTTTGCTGTCAGAGGCGAGCAGCGAGGCCATAAGGAGATGATAGGCCCACTGTGCTCACAGCGCGGTGAAACGCCGGGTCAGTAGTCGTCTGAGTCACTCTTCGTCCTGCATGTTCACTGCACTGCTCCTCTCATGTCGAAACTAAAGAAACTTAAAACCTTTTTGAACACAAGGAGCAAAAAACGCTCACAATTTGCCTGTCAAGTCAATAGAGAAAACATCTTTTTGGAAGGATGAAAGTACTTTGGCTTTCCCTCTCTTTTGTTCATTTTCTCAATATTGTTGATTCTTTGTAGCCTATCTGTGTGTTGCCTTTTTGCTATAAAAGAGGATTAAAAATGACAAAAAGAGAAAGTTGTAGGGTGAAGTCTTTCTGTACAGTAAGGGGCGAGGTGACGCCCCGATCCAATGGCATTTCTACAGTACAATACATTCTGCTTTCCTTTCTTTTTGTTTCTGTAAACCACCTTCTGTATTCACTTGCATGTCCTTGTCCAAGAAGAGAGTGGATCAAGAAAATAAACTTTTACAGTCTCATTCCCATGTCCTGTAAGATAAATCCATGTTCTTTTATTTCCTTGTACCTGGATCAATATCAAATAAAATATTTTTGAAAAATGAAAACGCCTAAAGTTTGTCCTTGATAGAGACAGACGGGTCCAAACTGGGTGTTCAAAATAATAACGGAGGGGATGCATAGTCATTGTATATGTATATAAATATTTCAGTTTCTGTAGGGTTCTTCCTCATACTGCAGCTACAACATGCCCCCTCTGATATCTCATTAGTGTTTGACTCAGCAACAACATGTATGCACTTACTTTGTGGTGTGTGTGTGTGTGTGTGTGTTTGCGAAAGAGCTCCTGACTCAGCTGTGCTTTTATGTCAGACCAATCCCTACCTTGATCCTTCTCGAGGAGCAGCTTCAAACACAAATCCAAATCTCCTAAATCACTGAGACAAGCCGCTTGCTTTCAAGCTCCCTTACACAGAAATGCTGCAGAGCTGCATGCACGAAACGAGGAGCAGCTTCTGCATCAGCGTCACGTGCAAATATAAATGAACAAGAAACAGCTTGTTCGCCATCGTCTTCATCTCTCCTTCAAACGTTTCCATGTTCCTCTCAGTCTTTCCGTGCTCCATATGTACCAAACTTAAGGGTGATGTGATCTCCAAGCAAGCAGTGACACGTGCCTGCTGCTGCTGTGTTATTGGACTGAGTGTGTTTGTCTGAGCTGATGGTTCCTCTCTGCTGCACAGCCCATGAAATGGTCCGGTTTCTTCAGGAAAGGCCGAGTGCTGTATGAGAAGAGCTGCCTTACAGGAGGCCAGCTCTGTGCCTGTAGACCTGGACCTGGTGATGGACCCTCTGCAGCTGGAGCCGTGCCATAAAAGTGGGAGAACTACATGCCAGTTCATTACACAAAGAGTGCTTCCACTTCTTGTCCACGATGGAGGCCAGCTCCAGTGGGCAGTCTGTGTTCCACATGCTAATGGGCCTCATGGCGACTTGCCCGCTCGCCAGAGATCTGCTCTGCAGCCTCTTCTAACTGGTTTGTGAGCAGATGTTTGGTACGACTGAAGAATTCAACAATGGATTTGCTTTTTTGGTCCAATCTCCTGGTGGGAGAGGAAGTCAGGGTTCACTGTTGTTTAACTTCTCCCTGTGAATTTGACACAATCTTGTGTCCGTCAGGAGGCAGGGCTGCACACTTAAGTGAAATATTGTTGATATTACAATATGGCCAAGTCCAGTATCCAAATCACAGGAGCTGCAGTTTTTTCATAAACATACCATTGTAATAAAGCTTTGTGGTGCTGTGAATCATATTCTCCAGATGTAAGGGAACATGCTTGTTTGGTTCAGACTGCAGCAAGAATAACATCATCATCATTTTTATATATGTAGTGTATATATATTTTTTAGTTAAAGTTAAATGAAAAACATATTATTTGGCTCAATATGTGTTATCTGTAATATGATTCCCCCCCCAGGTGCAGACTTTACCATCAGGCCAGGTGGGCATCTGTAAGGGCATCTAACTAAAAGACCCCTAACAGCTGAAAACAATGTATATTATTACTGTCACAATCATCTTGTTTATATATAAGGTCACGTGAATCATGTGAATCATTCAGAAAATGCCCTGAAGGTGATTATTTTATCATCTTCCTCATCTTCACCCACAAACACATCAGTGGACTATTCCATCAGGGCACAGTCCCACCTGCCAATCAAGAGCACCTGAGCTCGATCATTTCCTGCCATGTTTCCGCACTTTGACGCAAATGGTCGACAAGAACTGTGTAAAAGTGAAACGTTGGTTTTCTGTGAATAACAAGCGAAAATAAGCTTAAAGGAGGCAGAAGAGGAAACATGTTTGAGGCACAGGTGTCGTGGATTGTGGCCGGAGTTTGTTGAGGAGGAAACACCTGGAGGAAGGTAAGACGCCGTGGTTTGTGACTTCAGGAGAGGCTTGGATGAGGCCTGGTGGTTTCTGCGCTGCTTTACGTGAATGTTTGTAAATCCATAAGTGCCTCACAGGCCTGCGGTGTGTTTTCATGTCCCCCTGCTCCATGTTGTTTCCTGTATTGACAAAGTTTGCGGAGCTTTGCGTTTGTTTTGCGGAGATGCGTGGAAGCGATCTGATATCACGACTCTTTGAAGCAGACGCAGTGAAGAACCCTCTTAAAGCTGATGAGCACTGAGGATGAAGGCCTCTGTGCTGCTCCTTCATCTGCAGGGGCGGCGTCTCATTTCTGTTTATTTCAGGTCAGCGCATGTTACAAGCTGAGATTCATGTGTCTCAAAGAAAAATGTTGGACGTTTAGGGACATTAAAGCCTCTCTTGCAGTTGTGTTGCTTCCTGATGCCGAACATGGGCCCATGCCAGCTGTGTGGACGTGTTTCCAGCAGGTCTTTGAATGTTGGTGAAGCCGTGTTTGGTCTGTAGGTGAGCTTTCTGTTGATGGAGGCAACTCATTAAATTTCATCTGCTGCTGCTGTGAGAGGAGCTGCAGTGGATCCCAGAGTGGAATATGAAGGGTGGAGAAATGTCGGTGGTGGGGTCAGTCCATACATACATGTGGACCATAGAGGGTGGGATCCTTTGGTTTGGTCTTAATTCCGTATCTCATGGAAATGAGATGTTTCCCTCTGTGTTGTGTAAACATGGATGCTTTTGTGCTGTGAAGCTTGATGTGTGATTTCTTTTGTCGGACCATTAATTTTGTGTCATTTCTCTCCGTGATGAGTGATTTTAAAGGTTACCTCTTCGTTTTAAACCTATTACATGAGAGAATCTGCTGGCATTGGTGAATAATGACATGTCGTACAGCTGACCGGTTGAGCACAGTTTCAGTTCCTCTCCAGATTTTCAGTTTCTGGCTCTCATCTCAGACTCACTGTCCCTCCTCAGCTGCACTCTTCTTGGCTCTCCTCCCTCCATCTGAAAAACATGTTTTTGCAAATTTCTCCCGAGCTCCCGTCCTTATTTTTGAACCATGGCTGGCACTGGGGGGGTGACATAAAAGAGTTTATTTCTGCACTTGTTTATTTGTTAGCTAATGTATCAGAGCATTTGATGTGACGCTGCAGCGCTCTGCAGTCAGAGAGCACGCGGGGTTTCCTCACTGCGCTCATGTCTGAATCTTAAAAATAGCCCCCTGTTCATCTGTGCAAACCAGCTTATTTACACTTGTTTACTTTAGTGTCAGGTTTAATTTTAGCCAGATTTAATTAAATTCGGGTACAAGGTTGCGCTGCTGACAGGAGTGATCTTTTCTTACCTGCCTTTGCACTGCAGTCACGGTGATGGTACTTTTCTGTTTGAAGTGCCTGTTGTGCACGTTAAAGCCCTGTTTGAGGCCATTAGAAGTCATTCACATGGCCAAAAAAATCAGGTTTTCTGGCAAAGATGAAGCTGTTTAGAGCTCTTTCTCTTAATCCCTTTAACCCCGATCATGAAAGATTTCTTACATGATGTGAAAGAAACCAGATACTGCAGAACTGAGAGCGACGTTGGAGGTGGAACCCTTCTCTTTCTGAATTGGGGGTTCATTAATGCGTAAAACAACCCCCACACGGGTCAAACAGTAATGTTACATGAATATCTCATTTTCATGATACGTCTCTGGAATGGTTGGGAGGTTTTTGCATTCACATTCATAGAAAAGGTTCAGCGATCTAAAGTGACCCTTTAAACAAACCCATCACCGCAGACTAGGAAGGAGCTGCTCCCATTTCACACCTCTTCCTCTGCCTGCGCCTGGGGGCCGGGACGAGTAATGACTGCTCCGCTCCTTTGCCAACAAAGCAACTTTCCCTCTCCACTCCCATCTTTTATTTCCAACTGTTTACCAGTGTGCACTCATCCACCTCTTCCTCATTTCTCACCTCCGCCAGAATGCGCAGCAAATATGCAGTTTGCGGTGATGTACCTGTTTGTCTGCATACTCCCAGAAGCCTGCGCTTTCATACGGCTGTGTGATTGTTGCATCAGGCGCTGGTGGAGGTGGTCTGCGGAGAGAGTGAAAAGCTGGTTAGCCAGGCAGAAGGAAATAAGCTTTACTCAGCAAATACATCCTGCAGTAAGATACAAGTTATCCAGAGTGAGTGTGTGCGTGCGCTTTGATGTTTGCAGCAGTGGGAGAAAGGAGCTGCTCTGTGTGTGTGTGTGTGTGTGTGTGTGTGTGTGTGTGTGTGTGATGAAAGGAAGCATCTACTCCTCGTGCTGCAGGATTCCCCCCCCCCCCCCCCCCCCCCCGCTTCTCCTCGCCTTTGTTTCTGGACTGGTGACAATGAGTGGAGGTGAGAGGGCAGCAGTACCAATGCAACACCATTCATCACACATGTCAAACATCTAGACCAGCTGCTGGGGACAAGCAGCAGAAATTAGCATTTCATCCCTCTCTCGCGCTCCGTGTCTGCCTTTATCTCTCTATATATTTCCTTCATAGCTCCACATTTGATAAATGACTTCAGAAGCTGCATCATTTTCCACCTGTTTGTGGGGAAACGCGGCATTATTGACCAACACTTTGCATATATTGAGCTTTGTGTCACAGAACAGACTAGTTGGGCTGGTTGCGTGCAGTTCTTCATTGATAAGACTGCGAGCCTGGAGTGATATTGACCATCTAACTGGTTAATGTTGAGAATAGAATCAGATTTTCCTCCATTAATTGATTGATTGTTCTAAGCATCTGAAGTAGTGACAGATGCTTATTTCCTAGAGCCCAAAATGACACCTTCAGATGTATTATTTGCTCCAGCAAACCTGAAGATATTAATTTGTTGATTTATATTCATCCTCACATTGGAGAAGCTGGAACCTGAATGTTTGTTTTTTCTGCTTACAATCAGTACAAACAGTTATTGATGAATTTTCTGTCACTCGATTAATCGTTTGAGTTGTTATCTTTTCTTACCTAAAATATTCAGCTTGTGCACAGACGCTGTGCCTTCTACGTCCTGCGCAACACAGTAAAAACTTAAATAACTGCAAACTAAAACTCACTGTAGTTAAATACATCAGCTGCTGGTCATTTATTATGCTCTTTACTAATAAGTAACTTGTGGAGTGATTTCATGTTAAAGCAAGAGGAAAAACAAATTTGTTGTTCAGAACATCCTCACAAACATGGAAATCTTGGGGAAAAAAAATTCAGTTCACAGAGCAAATCTGAAGATGCGTTATGCTCCACACAGGAGGCGTTTCAGCCACGTTTTTCAGTCGTCCGTCTCGTGAGCGCCTGCTGGAACAAATACACTTCTAATTTAATCATTCGGCCTTCTGTACAGACACGAATCTGCTTGCATTTTACTCACACTAGCACATAATATAATACACATTTTTTTAAGCTTCAAAACTTCATTTTCTTCCTTTTTCCCTGCTGTGATTGTGTTTTCAGCTCTGAGCGCTGCTGAAACGCAGGTGACCTACGGCTCAGTACTGTGCCTGAACGCATCCTGTGCAGACACAGACTGAGGACTGAGGGGTGCGAATCGTATCGTATCCTGCTGCTTAATATCAACTATGAATCTGTTTGTATGATCATGATCTTTAAGACTGTTGCTTTTGACATGTTAAGCGATCAGATAACTTTGCAGCTCACTCAGAGATGATTTGGCTTCGTCGGAGCCGTGTTACTTGTTTCATGTTGCTTTTATGAGTTGCATGTTAGAGTGCTGATTACCAGACCCCTTTGTGCTGCTAATTGGCATCATTGTCACGGCTCAACCTCATGAGAACTCTGTGGGACTGCTTGTAATTCTCTTGTAAGTTTTGTCATTTGTTATTGTCCTTTAGTTATGTGAGTTGAAGTCATTTTGCATGAGATCTGTACGTTGTTCTGTGTGTCTGGATGGGTGGATGGATGTGGAGTGGGCGTGGGCGTTACATTTCACCTTGCAGTCTTTTCAGAGGGGTCTATTCATACAAGCTGGGAGCAGAGATGTTCATGAAAGCGGAGAGATTTTATTCAAGAGAAAAGAAAACTCTGGCTGTCAGAAATAAGCAGTAATTGTCATGTATTGTAATGGCATCCAGGCAAGGTAAGAGCTGTTGAAAATCACCCACTGCGTGCATGATTTTACTCTGTTGACTGAATAGTTTGTGTGAATGTGTGTGTTAGCGCACCGCTCTGCCGCTAGATGTTTTACACTGTTTGTGAGTGCAGACTTTTAGGTGCGAGGCATCCTGTGTGCTTTTAGCATTGCTGCTAGCGCGGATGGCTTGATGAACAATCTCTTAATCAAAGCTTAATTGTTTAGCATGATCCTGAGTGACCCGCATAATGGAACCCCCCCCACCCCCACCACACCCTCAACCCCCCTTGATTAATGATGTGTGTTAACGAACACAGTGGGAGACACCCCAAAACCTTGTCTGCCTCTCGTTAATTAAAGACTGGGTCCGGCAATTATGCAGTACAATGTCATGGAAATAAAAAGAGAAACCTGGAAGTTAACTGATGTTTGTCTTGTAGCTGTGTGACTGCACTGTTTTGTTAATATTAAATTATCTTCAGCTGATTGTCGGTGAGGTTTTTGGATGTTTATGGAAGCAGAGAAACAAGAGATTGTATTTTAGATTCTATGATTGTGTCCTGCAGTCTGTATCTAAAGCAATCAAAGAGTACATAAGGTAAAAAGATAAATTCAGAAATGTTTCTTCTGACTGCGAGCCCAAACCACACGTGTCCCTCTGCCTGTCCTTCAAATCTTGTCCACGAAAAAGAAGCGTTTCTAAACCCACGCGCTGCCTTCTGCTAGAAAAACACACCGAAGGAAAAAAAACAGCTTCGCCAAGGCCAGCTTTTGTCTCTGGTTGTATGAAGTGGGGCGGAAATATGCAAAACTATCCTTTTTTGCCTTTCAGACACACACACACACACACACACGGACAGGGATAAAGGATGAGATATATATTTTTAAAGCCTAACTTTTGTGGAAGCTCGCTCATGTTTTTCACACAGTAGCTCTTCATCATGTGTGATAGGCAGAGCTGTGCAGGCAGGAGTCGCTGCCAAGGACTCGCGCTGAAAATCTGCCCTCGTCTTTTGAATGCTGCAAAGCTGTTTTCAATGGCGCTGGAACATAATAAACTTAAAAAAATAAACATTAAACTCCAGAATAAAAAAAAAACAGATTCAATCCAGTCGCAGTTTTTGGAGCGCGGTACACACGTTATTTGATTGCTAGATATTCCTCCCATGACACATAACATTTTCCACGCTTGATTTCCTGCTGCAGCATTTAAAGCGGAGCACGCCGGTGGAGACGAAGCCTTGGTCTTTTAATCCTGATAATGTTCTTGCTTCTTCATCTGCTGCATGTTGCCATGAAGTGATGCAGCCAGGGAGGAGCACAATTACTGGCCTCGAAGCATGAATGTCACCACTCTCTGAGGCATAATCAGGTAATCACCCCCAAGACGGGCAAGGTCACTGTGGACACACGCTGCCCAAACACTTATCTGCTCCAGCTCAGGCCACACAGGAGGCAGCAGACGGGCTGGAGAGGAGGAGGAAGGGATAATGGAGATTATGTAAAAGGGATATTTCATATTATCCTGCATCTCTAATCTGTTTTGGGACTTAAATGTCAACTTTGCTCGATTATTTATCAGATGCACTATACAGGTTGCAAAACCTGAGCGTGGTTTGACCGCTCCGTGGATCTGTGGCTCCCTGATGAGGCTAGAGATGTACCTGCGCACCTTCTCAAAATCCCTCTTCAGTTCCTCCTCTTTCCACTCATTACTTCGGTCACGGACAATAGCAGATGGTGCAGCTGCCGGTTTAATTGTCTATATTACTGAGGCATCTGCTTTCTGCTTTTTTAATCCAGAACACAGTGGCATTATGCAGGCAGTTTGAAATAATCAACAAAAAAAACCTCTTTTTCTCTCAGATTGTAGTAACGGCAGTCTTGTAGCTCCCAGCAAATTACAATTTGATGCCACAGTAACCTAAAATCTCACACCTCGGCTCGTGTTACTCCGATAAAACAACAAAAAATAATATTAAACATTATTGTGTGGGTTTGTTTTCATCTTGCCATCTGCCTCACATGTGTCTCTTACACCTGAACGTCTGTAAATGAGGGAAGGAGGATCCCTGTGGCTCTGTTCAGTTATTTTCTTAGCTGGTGAGATGTGTTGCACCGAGCTGAGGCTCAGGGAGAAAACAGCAGATGTTAGACTCTGACAATCCTTTCTGCCTTGGATCTGCAACAACAAAGTAGCTGAGGGAAAATGTCATCTGCGCATCATCCCTGACAGCCCGGCATGAATGAATAATTACTCTGCTTTGACTCAGGTCAGGGAGAAGAAGGTTTAGAAACCTCTAACCCTCTTACCTTGAAGCCCTTTCAAATGGGAAGCCCTGCATCATGGCATGTGATAAGAGGCTGACACTGAGGAGGCTGTGACATGCCGAGATCCTTCGGAAATAAAAAGATTTTTCTTGTGGCAAAACGCTCGGGGAAATGAAACGATTCACCCCAGCGGTTCAGTACGTGCTCTTCCTCAAAACGACGAGATGGGGGACATGGGGTTCATCTCTGAAGAGGAGGGGGGTGAGGGATGAACGTCGGAGGATTGGCTGGCTGTGCTGAGCTAACTGCTGTCGTGTCAGGAAGGAAGCGTGGCTCCACAAATGCATCATTGTCACCATTATGCTTAATAATTTGAATGACATCTCTGTGCATGACTCAAAGGCACTTGTATAGGGGCTGACGGGGTTATTAGAAATGACTCCCCCAATGATGCGTGTCACTGAAGCAGCAAATTAACATGAGGAGATGGAGGCATGTTAAAAGCAGCAGAGAAAGGGAGATGGAGGCAGAAGGGAGAGATGTGAAGGGGAACAGCGATAGATGCGGAGAAAGATGTTGCTATTTTCACCCTCTTTGTTAGCTGAGACGCTCTGGTTGTGGTGTTCCAGCTCCTGCTCTGTTAAAGCTTTTTTTTTCTTTCTGAACACCAGGTGCTCCTATTGTGATAAATGATTCTCAACTGTGCCGAACAATAGCAGAGGCACCCAGACATATCCCTCATCAAATAGTTCCACAGCTCCTCTTCCACAAACTACACAATAAGCACACTGGATTGTGCTGGCGGCTGTTTGTCTTCCCTCCGTACGACTGAAGGCTATTTTCATTTCCTGTTTGCCATGTCGCCTGGAAGCTCGTTCATTGGCCAGTTTCTTGTCCGTCACCCCTCTTTATCTAAATTTCCTGTTCTCCTCTTCCTCTCCGCTGCTCCTTTTACATCCCGCTTCCTCCTTCCTGCTCTTTGCTCGGCTCCTTTGTTTCCCTGTCTCCCGTCTCTGACAGCAAACAAGGCTTGATACATGTACAGTGGCTTCACCTTTTTCCACCCAGTAATTTATGCTGTCAGGAGTTTTCCTCTGTTTGGATGGCCGGGCTTTCATGTGTGTGCAGAGCAGTATCTTGGGGTGTTGACATGTTCCTCCGTGTTCAGCATGAAACAGACTGCAGCGGGTAATTGATGGAGGTTTACTGCCACAGGCTGCACAGTGCAAACTGGGAGCAGCCCCACCAGTTAGATTAGCAGGTTGGGAGCAGAGAGTTGATCTCAGCAAAGGGTTGATGATGTAAACATCAGCAGGGACGATGCTGTTTGTTGAAGACGCTGCACGATGACGCAGCTGCTGCTTTAATACAAAACTCCTGCAATAAACCCTTTTCTCCATGAAGGTTGTCGTCCTCAGTGTTTGCTGTTTATGTCAGTGAGAGTGGACTGAATATCAGAGGCACTTCTCAGGATAACACAATGCACCATAATGAGAGCTTCTTCAGTATCTGTCTGCACGCTTTCCATTGTGATCCTCCTCAGCAGACGTGTTTGTCCAGTTGTCACCGAATTGCAGATGTTTTGAAGGATTTCTCGTCCATGTTTGAGAATAAGTTGAGACTGAAAGTTCATTTTTGACCTCAGAAAATGGACTTTGTCGTACGATTGTTCTGTCTACTCATTTTTCCAAGGTAAAAATATTTTTTGAGGATTTTATGGCTTTAGTAGCTTGTTAGCAATGGAGAAATGATAGAAAACAAAGGGAGAGCTTTAACAGCCTCTTGCCAGATGCAAACCAGGGATGTTGATGGCCGACGCCCTTTGGTACCACGAGGATTAATTTTCTATTTTGTCCATTAACTCTAAACCCCTCTGAAGCAGTTTTTACAAAAAACTGAACAGCATAGCCTTCATGAAACTTGCTGTCACAGCGTGAAAATAATATGACCACCTGTAAGTTTGTTTTTCACCACAAAATAACTGCGTTCAGTTGTCAAATATCACCTCAGGCTGTGGTCATATGTTTGATATGCCATCAGATAAATGGGATCAAACCCCCTGTTTATCTGCAACTTGTTGATCCAGGACCTGAAGAATCGTCTCGAAGCCCCTCTGCCTCCATAAATCTACGGAGGAGCTCGTATCCATCTTTATGTCGGCACAACACCTACAGTATATTCTTCTAATGACTTGCGTTCTCCCACACCCACATCTCCCAGCCGCCCTCACTCCCCCCCACACAATAGTCCCGTTCAGCATTCAGCCCGGCACGCTGGCCAGGATTCTGCCGAAGTGATAAAACCCCATTTATCAGCTGGAAGCGTCCGCAGACTGCAGATATATCCAATCTCTGTGCTTTTGATGCCAGGGTCACGCCAGTATGACTCTGGCTGACTTACTGAACCCCCAGTGGTTACCCGCTCAAGCTCAAGATCTCATTACCAAGTGGTGTTACTTGCTAATGAATTTGTCTCTAATCATGTTATTTGTAAGTGCCTCACACAACTTTGGGTAAAACATGCGCAGCTCTCCCAACAGGAACAAAAATAAAACGTCTCTCTGTGGGATTTATTCCTCAGAAAACAACTCTGCAATCCATATTTTTTGTGGTTGATTTGGCAGTTTATTTCAGACGCATCTAATAGGAATCCTAATTGGAACAGTGTTGAAACAGTTGAGTGATGAAAACCATTTGGATTTTATTTTCATTATTTATTCATTCCCCATTTAAAGCAGCCAAAGCCACGGTTGTAAACTACAGGATTTTCTCTTCCTCCCATCCGAAGCCTGAGCTTCACATACTACGTCCCACCTTAAGGCTGATTACCAGACCTGTTAACATTCGATCATAAATGTTACATGTATGTAATAAAGCTTTTGAAATTGTGCAGCAGCAGCATTGTTCTAATCGCTTTGCAAATATTGCCCCAGAGGAATAAAAATCGCATCACGCTTAGATCCAATTTGTGCTACACTCACCAATTACTTTCACGGTCCACTTCCCGTCTAATACAGAAAGGCCAGATTATCAGCTGGATGTCTGGCTGCTGCACACCCTAATTACAAACACAAATTGGAAAAACGCAACTTGTGACAAAAAATGTAGCGTGTGATTTGTCCTCTTTCCAAGAAAAATATTTGCACTACTTCAACTCTGTTTCCTCAAGGAGATGACTGGTCTCTGGGAAACCAAGGCCTACTTATGTAAAATGTGACGAGTTTTTGATCTTTACGTTGTTTCTGTAATCAGATGAAGCTGTAACATGGATGCACTGTGTCTAATTGGGTTGATGTATAATTAATCCAAACATACTACCCGCAGTTCATTACATGACTGATTAAGAGGATATACAGAAGAAAAGCCAGAACATTAAGTTATCAAATATAATGAAGTGCTCTGAAGAGCTGTGGAGATCTACAGAGGACTAGTTTGAGTAGACTTAACATACTTTTAGGGCACAGTGACCCACTGTAAACTGACTGCTGCGCTCCACTTGCAGCCTGTTTTACTCTTTATTTTCCTCCCTACTGGATGCACAAACTTCAGGCCTGGACTCTTAATGTGGACTCTGAGGGTCCAACCTACAGAAGTGCTTTGAGGAGCACATGAACAGTTTTTAGGTGGTTCTTGCAGCCAGTGTTGAGCTTTAATCACACAAGGGATATTTAGGGCTGCAAATAATGATTATTTTTTTGCTTGGGCAAGTGAGAAAAATAATAAATTGATTAATTTGATGGACTCATCAATTATTTAGTGAGTTGCAGCTGATCTGAAAACATATTTTAAACTCATTCCATTTTAATGCATCACATCTCAGATGATAAACAGTCAGTTTGATCAGTGAGAGACTTAACAATACATATGCAGGCAAACTTTAGTTAAAATCAGCGGCCGGAGATGAAGCACGTCACAAACTCTTCAGAAATGATTTTTGTGACATGCCTCTCCTTCTGCATAACTGAGTTCACACCTGTCAAATTCAAAGCAAACCCTCACGAGACAAAAACGTCTCAGATGGAGTCACAGAGAGCCCAGGGCTGCAGGTACGACTGTGAGCGAGTCGGGGAGCTGGTAGAGACAGCAGACTTCAGGAGATGGATGCGTCCTGCCTCTGGATAAATTGGCTGCCGGAAACTTTGTGAAAGGAAAAGCTCGGATGTTAGAGTGGCAATGATGGAGAGATGAAGAGGAGGGAAAGATGGGGCGAGGGTCAAAAGGGAAGAGGCAATGAGGTGAAAATTTGGAGGAGGCCAAGGTCAGTGTTAAACATCTCATTGAGGGCTGGAGATTGGGGGAGAACAAAAGACCCTCAGAGGCAGGAGAACACATGAAGATGAAGGCGGCTTAGATTCAGTTATGCACAGAGAAAGCCACACGGCATCAGATTTATATTCTGGAATAAATCTACTGCACAGTCAACAACAAATGGTTATTAAAGCTACAACTACAGTCATTGCCATTTTCATAATGACCGTGTTTTTGTTTTTAGTGCCTTATATGCTTCACTTGTACTGCATATCTCCCGTGAACTACATCATAAACACTACAGCAACCTCGGTGCTGAACAATGACTGGCTTGCATTCAGAACAATAAAGGAAAGAGCCACACTGTAGAATAGCAATTATTCAAAGGATCTGGCAGGTCTGATAAAATGAATGAAACCTTATGACTTGGCAAACTGGCTTCATGGTTAATGCAAGACTTCCTGGATGGAGGTGGAAGTTATTGGAGGACTGTTCCCCCTGCGGGATACTAAAGTGATTTGGCCATACTCTGCAGATGTCTGCCGTATAGAGGAAGAGATAGTAGCTGTCTGCAGCAGGATGGATGAGATGAGGAAATGAGAGAGACATAGACCAGGGACCGGCCTATGACTGGGATGCCAATGACGGTATTAAAGGAGTGATGCCAAGAATGGCGAGCAGAGGAAAGACGCGACGGTTGCATCTCCATTTCTGCTCCAGTTGCTGGCAGCGGTTGATCTTATCCGAGCAATTCAGAGGATCACCTAGTATAGACAGAAGATAAATTGGCATCCCCGTAATTGCCTGAACCTTTAACCTGGAGGCAGGAAGTGGTCACTTTACCCTGGGAGGTCTAATGTTTGGCCTCTATCATAGACCAGCATCAGCTATTGACACACTGCAGTAATGGCCTACCTTAGGGCTGGTAGCTCCGCACAGAGTAATGATGACCCATGCTCGCCTGCGAGGCACTGCTTTTCTTCTCATCGATGCAATTACTGCACTGAGGCATGGCTGGACAAAAGCCCCCACAGCAAGGCGGAAGATCACAATTCCCTGTTGTTCCTCTTACCGCCGGTCCTAAAGCAGAAAACACCTCCAAGAACAGCAGTGACTTGGTGTTCAAGTGTGAAGCTAATTGGTTAATCTGTAACATTGAAATGGATATAGGGGATGCTCTGCGCGCAGGTTGTCGTGATGCATTAATTATTGTTGACGCTCATCCGTGTTTAGCCCCCACCGGTGAAAAATGAGATGACAAAAGAGGTAATTTCCTCTTTCTCTCAAGATGGTGTGTAATTGTGTGAGGTACAGTGAGGGGGGTGGGGGTCTGTGTGAGACCTCTCCCTCCCCGTTCCTTCTGACAAAGGCTTTAATTCACCATAATTATACAGATGGATTGAAATATACAGCAAGACAGGGAATCACTCCAATTATGCGGAGTTGATTAAAACTTGGACCCCATGCCAGGGTGTTGCAGGAGCACGGGAGGAGGCGCGATGCGCGCCGTAGAAGCGCTGAACACATCAGACCAGTTAACATCTGCACCAGGAAGACCAAAGTATTTCTCAAACCACGACTAAGCTGAAAGGAAACAATATACAGTTTGATGGTCTGCCGCATAAGGGCGAGTTTCTGCTCTTGACAGGAGGCAAACTCCTCCTGTTGAAATCTCACCGCCTCCTAATGAAGATGGATCAATGCTATTCATTTGCTGACAACCACATACAGTGTGCGGCACAGCCCATCTCCTGTGTTGTGTCACTGCGTATAGCTACAGCATTTACGTGCAGCGGTGGGAATAACTCTTCGACATCTGGAGACCACGGTCAGCAGAGGAGAACGAGGAAGAGACAAAGACAGGGAGGAAAGAACTGGAGATGGAGAATAAAAGAGAAACAAAGAGAATGAGAGAGAGCGAGAGAAAGATCACAAATAGGGAGGAACAGAGTGAAAAGGGCAAGACATTTGTCACCCTCTCCTACAGGACCATAGGAAGAAAGAACAATATCATTAATCTCCTGACATTTCAATATTGTATTAACCTTTCTTGTGGAATTCTCTGGGCTCATTAGTCTTTTTTTGAGGGGGAGAAAAATAATAATCGATAGAACAAGCGCTGGACACGATCTAGAAATATGCTGCAGTCAAATAACATACAACCTCAAGCCAGTCATATGACGCCCTCCTGTCTTTAGCAACCAGCTCGCTTTTACATCCGCTGGTTAAAATACAAACATATCAAACGGAGAGATAAATGGAGGTGAAAGGGTGTAGCTGTTGCTCTCCAGTAGGTCATAAAAGAGAAAAATTGCCGGGCTGTAAAACAACAGCTTCAGATGGCGACAGGGCACATCAGCCGTCTTAACGCGAGGAGGAAAAAGCCCCCAAGGCCACACAAAGCGTGATGAACCCATGTCTCATCTCCCCCGCTCAGTCAGTCAGCGGCCTGTCAGCAATGCAAAGATAGAAAGAGAAGGTTGAATCGAGGCAGGATGGTGCCCACACCCTTAAAACTCCACCATCCTCCCTTCCCTGTAACACCTCCGCCGCCTCTCACCCATGTCCTCACCTTCCATCCATCAATGCCTGCAGAACACCAGCCATTCAAATCACCAGCACGCCCCAGGTCATTTCACTAAGAAAACAGCCTAATTCGTCCCCATTATGTGCCCTCGCTGAGCATCAAGCACCGCCGGGCCTTTTGTCTGTCATCATTTAGCCTCTATGATTGGTCGCTTCACTGTTTTTGTTATGAAAGCACGGTGCCATCGTGTGTTTGCATTCCTAACCTCGGGGTGGAGTCGCCTGAGTTCAGCGCTGTCATTACAGGTGAACCTAACAGCTTGACTAAGACAAGAGCCGTCTAATTGGTTTGCTTGGCTTCACATGGAAATGAGTGTGGGGGGGGGGCAGGTTCACACACCTACACCATATTTCTGTGTGGGGGGATTTTAATTTGTATTCTATTTTGTAGTTTAGCGAAATCAATCATATTTATGACGGCATAAATTTCGTATTGGACAGCAGCCTGAGTGAGAATCCGCGGGGAGTAGACAAAATAACATGAACGCTTGATGGAAAAAGGACTCTTGGGTAATAGATGGAGATGTTGCTGTTATGTTACTTATTAGGCCTTTGCAGATGTTGCAAAGCAATGAGCTGCACTGTTTTATGGCAGTGTAGGACTAACAGAATGTTTGCATAAATGTGAAATACCTCGTTGGGTATTTAATTTACTGCATTAGCCCCAAAACAGACATTCCCATCTGTGTTTTTTTCTCAGTTAAATTTCCCAAACATGTAGATGTTCCTGTAGTCAGTGCTTAGTCAAGTATTTGATTAGAGTATTGACAGATGATCTTGATAATCAATTATTTATTTATGAGGCAGAAATATTTGCTGGCTCCTGTTTCTTAAATAATAAATAAATTCTGTGTCAGTGTAAAGTGAATATATGTGGGTTTTGAACTGTTGGTTGGAGGAAAAAAAGGCTGTTTGAAAACATCATCAAACTTTTGAACAACTGAGAGGCAAAGTTAGGTAGTTAGTTGCTGTCCTGCATGATTTATATGTTGTGTGTAATCGTACTTTGATCACCTTAATTACAGATTTAAACTGTGTGAGTCTGAAGTCACCATTGCAGACACATCTTCCAAGGTGGGAATCTCTGCGTCATGATTCGATTCTCATTTCCACAGTTTGTTTTGTGAGGTGTTGCAGTGTGTGTTGGTCAGCCGGGGTGGTTTGTTAGCGCTGGAGTTCGGTGCTTCACTCTTCTAATGTCAATCGTCAACCTCAAAATAACTGGAGCGTGTGATTGTTGCACATCGTCTGTCTCCTTCCTCGGTTGGTCAACCTTTAGCTTATGAAGCACTGAGACGATACGAATCGCGATACTGATGTGAATCAGTTATTTATTTCTTCTCGTCCACCCCTGAAAGGTGTGTCCTGTATTCTGGGCGGTGCTCATCAGATACTTTGTTTTTGACTCTTTGTCTTTGCACTGTGACTGTGTTTTGAATATATTTTGTACATGTTGATGGATGAAAGCCTTCCTGTGAACACACTGAATAATTCAGCCCTTTTTTTCCCGTCTGATATTTGCAGTTTAGCCGCACACGTTCCGGCCTCTTCCTGTTAGGTGCCTTCTCCACGCCGTGTACATAATTAGTGCAGTGCGTCTGGTAAATTAATCCACTAATCAAAAAGCTTATAGCAGTATTCATAATTATCATAAGCACTTTGATAAAGAGCATTACTCAGTGGTGATATTGAATGTGAGACGGTGAGATCAGCTCGCGGATGTGAAGAGGACAGCGGAGAAAGAGCTGAGGGAGGAAGATTCCAGGGGACGGCGCGAGGAGGCTATATTCCTCTGGGTTAATTGTGCGGACCCCATCGGCACTAAATAAGGATGGTTAGAATGACTGGCTAAGTGACAAATGGATGTACAAATCACCCAGATTACTTCCCAGTTATTAAAAAAACTGGGATTTGGCCGGCTTCCACGCTGCCTCTCTCATTACGTCTGGCAGTCTCTCCACTGACGGCTATCTTTTACAATAACTCATCTCAGTTCGGTTTTCACAAGTCGAAACAAGCCTAAGTGTTTAACATTGATTAAAAACAACTTTTTGTAATGATGTGAAATTGTGATGAGTTGCTTGGTGAGATCATTAAACGTAAATGAGTTTTGATTGATCGTCTGAAGAGGTGGCGTTTGACCTGCAGCTGTAGTGTAAATGGCTGTGGAGAGGTGCTGGTAAGCTGTCTAAACACTGTGCACCTGTGATGACGGGTTCCTCGCCGGCGTTCTCGCGCAGGGAAGCGACAGTAGGATGAGTTGTCAGACAGTGCACAGCTGTTCACTTAATTACCTCCTAGTTTGGGAAGGAGGTTAATGAAGCAGTTTGGCGATCAGAAATGAGACAGCCTGAATGTGCACAAAAGAAATTAGTTTCTGGCTGCTGGGACAGAGTTGAAAGCAACAGCAGTTTAAATTATTGATTGCAAAACAACTGAAACACTGAAGGCATAAAGAAAGAGGAAGCTGGAAGAGGAGGAGAGGTTAGTGTGCTTTATGCATTTGTACGTGTTTAGCATATTTCTATACAGAGTAATTAGGCGTCATACTGACATTGGCATGTTAAATCGGATGAGTCTTTGTCTTTAAATGTACTTCCTTCTGAGAAATTAGACTAATTCATTCACTCGAAACTTGCATTTGTTGGCTGGGAAGACGGTGAACCTCATTGGTGCAGGTGCTATTTCTCAGTAATCAGTGATCCACTGGGGATCGTTTGTTGTTTTTAAGTTTGCAAATATTATTTATATTTTAACCCTGACCATACTCTGTCATCTGTTTCTGTTTAGTGGCTTAATCTACCGTGTGACAGACATTTTTTTGCTGTAGCTAAATGAAAGATTTGGTCTTAAAGGTGTTTTTTCACAATGTACAGTAATTATACGTTTAAGCCGTATTTATGCATCTTAATAATGTGTTAGATGTGCCACAAACTGTACCGATACAGGCTAATTAGTGCTGCAACTGACATGATTGTCTAATTAATCAGTTAACAGAATAGTTAAAAATGTCCATCACTATTTCCCAGAGCTGCTAGCACATTTGGTGTATTCTCCAAAATCGGTACAATAGCGAAGTCGGGGAGGAAAAATATATTCCCCTTCCCCCAGCTTTAATGTTGTTGACATGCCACTACAGCTGCGAGCCTTCCCCCGAGCGCACAGGTAGCGTTTCTGTAAGGACCAGACCAGAGACCATCCAGCCTCATCGTGCATATTCATGCCATTATGGGGCGAGTAACCCTGGCAGCCAGTGGATCTGCTTAATGTCCTTAATCACCTGCATCTCATTGTGCGGCCTGGACACACCTCCACTCATTAAAATGATGGATGGAGGCATAAGGGGATGCTCTCCCCTGTTCCAAATTTGTACTTGTTTAGAAAGGTGCTTATTAGAGAACACCTGGGGGAATGAAGGGGGGGAGAGCTGAGGAGGAGGACAGTGGGGCTTCAGACCCCACAGTTATCACAGCTAAATCATACAAACATCACTGAATTATACTGATATGTCTCTAATAGTTAATTTGTAGTAAATATCAAAAATCAGAGCAAATTAGATTTTATTGCTAAAGAGAACAACTATGTGTTTGTGTAATTCGTGTAAAAATGCTGTTATTTTTGATTAATTCCCGAATTTTACTTTAAAAAAACCCACCAAATTAAATGTCTTTAAACAGCAAAAAGTCCACTAATTGTAGCAGTGAATGAGTCTCGCCGTCGTGGAGTCTCTCATTGCTCTGATGGCTTTCAGCGGTCGGTCTCTCGAGGCTCCAGGATGTTGAGGTGGGCAGCACCAGTCATTAGCTTGTAAAAACAGGACTTCCATTCCCACTCTTTGAGGCTTGGGAGGGAGTATAAAAGGGAGGAACCATCTCTCTTTCTTCATCACTGATGTTTGAATAAGCCAGACAGACAGCAGTTGACATTAAAGACTCCCATAGGCCAGGTTATTGCCTGTGTGAGAACAAGCAGTAGGCAGGTTAGATGTAATAAACTGGAACAAATGTATTTCGGTCTCCAATTAGGATAAGTCCCTGTCTGGAGTCGATCTGTGGCGGCACTGTCATCTTCTGTTTTTATGGATATTTTGTTTAGCTGCGTCAGCAGCCACCCCGCCGACCGCTGAGTGATGAGAAATAAGATGAGTACAGTGTTCGCTGTCTTATGTAACCTCATTGAAGCCTTCTTCCGCCTAATTGGCAGCAATCTAGGCCTGTCAAATTGAATATAATCCCTTCATCGTTGGTTTTCTTCCCTCTATGGCTTCAAATGCCTCACTGAATGACATGGGATGCTGATACTGTTAGTAATGGAGGACACTAATGGACCTGGCATTAGGTAATACATTTGAATAGCTACTGTACAGAACAGTAATAGCTGTGTGGCCTCAGAGGAGAGGATATTGATGGTTCCCTCCTTGACTGTGACGTTGAAGTACATGGTGTCCTTCCGTGATCTCAAATTAGGATGCAATAGCTGCACTGAGCTTTATTATGATGCTTTTCAATTACAGCTACGATAAACGTGTCAATAAAACACATTTATGAGTTTTATGAATAGTGTTTCATGTCACCACAAATGTTAGTGTACTTTGCACTTATAGTTAATAACCGCAAGCTAAATCAGAAATTTAAGTTGCTTTCGTTTTCCAGTGTCGGGCTGTGATAGTTTTATACCAACAAATCTCATGAAAATCCTAAAACCAGCGATGAATTGATCCTCCACTGCTCCGTGAACGAGCCACTCTGTTGCACTCTTACCATGAACATGGGCACTGTTTGTTTTAAGTCACTCCCATGTTGATGGTAAATAGTCCTCATGCAGCTACAAATATGCTGCTGCGGTTTCAATCTGAGTGACATACATTAGATCATTACTCATTTAAGATGATCAACAACAGCGACTGAGATCACTGGTGCAGGTGCATGTGATGAAACAGTGATGTGGGCTCACATCTGTGTGTAATAGTTGCAGATAAGCTGCCTCAGGACTCACAATCAGTGAAATTGCACCTTTTCTTTGCTGTTTTTCATGGACAGGTCTAAAGCCTGGAGCAGGAACAAGTATTGATATGCGAAGAGATGATTGAGGATGTGTGTGCATCCTTTTATGGTGCTGCTAACTGTGTGAATGGAAATGAGGCTTGTGCATGTGCACCCAGTGTCCTATGCATGCACACGGCTTCATAAGTATGATTAGAAAAAGGTGTGTATGAATGAGATTTTTAGTCAGACTAAACCCTTATGCTGTAAATATGAGTCACCACCAGCGTGTATTGATCCCCAACAAATGTGAAAAATAACTTTGTGAAAATGGTTAAATTTTGTGTGACGCTTTGTCGGTTTTGCCCTTTTCTTTGTGGGATTTGTTGAGATTAAGAGACTTAAAGTCTGATCCTTTCCTTTCAGAGACAAAATGACAAACATCACATGTATAGTTTGAACTTTTTTATTCGTCTTTTTTTTTAGTTCTTTTTCCTTTTTTTGCTTTACGAAACAAATGTTTGCAGATGTCCTATGAATAAACAACAGCACCCTTTCTCCTTAAAAAACAGGGGTCCGTCACCCCCGCCTCTTCAAGAAAAGAGACTCTTCTTGTCCAATTACAACCTCTCCAGGTTCCCAAAGTGACTCTTACTTCCTGTATTTGACATTCATTTAAGTGCATTAGTAGACAACAGAACCATTTCGATTAATGTGCAATAGCTGAGTTTATGGTCAATGCGAAAAGATATTTACATTGCAGCTATGAATCACATTAACTGTCTTTTTCATCACTTGAGCTCGCGTCAGAACCGGAGAGGGAGACAATCACAACGCAAGGAGTCTCCTTTCAAGCACAGCCTTCGTAAACAGCAACCTTTACCTACATCATCATCATCATCATCATCAGGATTAACTAGACTCTTTTGTCATACCTGTTTTCCTCCAGTAAGACAAAAAGGTTAATAGATAGAATGGTTTAAAATAAAGTTTAGTGATTGTGCTTTTAAAACCAAAGTAAAACAAATAACAAACATTGACGACAACACGAAACGTAACAGTGCATTACAAAAAACCAAATAAAAGAAAAAAAGAAATCCCAAAGTGGCACTTTCTTGGGGCAGCTAAATAATATAGCAATTTACAACATGGATGGAAATGATAAAATAATAATTATATTTACTGGCATAATAAAATTAGAATTCGCAAAATAAACAAGGAAGACAAATTTGAGGTACCACAATGGGTAAAACAAGAGGACATCATGTATACAAGTATATTTACAGACAGTCCACCCCTCTCTGCTTGCAGCTATTTTATTACAGTAACTTGTGACTGTGGGGGCTCCCAGTTCTTGTCAAGGCAAGCTGAGTCATGTCAATGTCTGGAGCAGGATTTCACTCCATATTGCATTGGAATTAAACATAAATATACTACTGCGTATTTTGTTTTGAATGCACCATTCTTTTATCTTCAGACACTCTTTCCTTTTTTTAATGGACATAGAAAATGATAAGTTAGAAAAAAAACCCCATTGGTCTGTTTTCCAGATGTAAAGAAACACTACTGATGGACAGTATGATGGCAGCCAACATGAAATACTGAGATATTTAAAATTGTAAGAGAAACGATGGTGCTCCACTTTGAAAAATCAGGACAGTCCCTCGATTTCCTCTTCTGTTCTTCAGCTTTCTACCATCTGGAGGAAAAACAACAATAAAAACAAACATGTTGGTTAGCGTCCATCTTTAATAACTAGAGCCCACTGATGCAACAGCTGATCGGCTTCGTGCAGATATCTTAGTATCTGTAGATACAGGAGCCTCACTTGTGATCGACTGAGCCTTTCCAGGATGCCCCTTTCATAGCCAATCACGACACTATCACCTGTTACCAATGCACCTGTTTACCTGTGGAATGTTCCAAACAGGTGTTTTTGGAGCATTCCACATCTTTCCCAGTCTTTAGTTACTCCTGTGCCAACAAGTGTTTGAAACATGTTGCTGCATCGAAATTCAGAATGAGTGTATATTTACAGAAAGCAATAAAGTTTAAAGTCTTTGTACTGTGTTCAGTTAAATATCAGTCAAAAGGATTGCAAATGGTTGCATTTTGTTTTTATTCAGTCCTTGGAGTCATAATTCAGAAACAGTGTGACTATGAGATCGAAGTTGATTATTAGTGTAAAATGATTTTCTGTATACATCCTGGTCACACTTATGGTAACTATCAGCCTGTGCTGGGGCTGCGTTTGTCTCTCAGATGTGTTCAAGGTTAGTGTGATGGATGACAGTCTGTACCTCTAGCTCTTCATCTCCTGCTTGGAAGGCCCCCGTGGTGTTGAGGCCCATGTCTGCAGGGTTCCTGCGGCCTCCTTCTCTCCGCCGGCCCCCCGAGCCCCTGGAGGACATGGAGCTGGAGGAGCTTGGGTCTCGGGGGCTGTTGACTGTGGGGAACTGTGGTCGGCTGTAGGGCAGAATGTCCTCTGAACCTGTGGGCAAAGGACAGTGATGGGAGGAACTGAGACCTGCATAATGAGAAATGCTGCACATGGCATTGAGGGATTCCCTCGCGTCGTATTTGCTGTTGTACCTGCTTGTTGGCGTGCCCTGCTGCCGGTGCTACCCTCATTTTTATTCCCTTTCCCTCCATAAGCAGTCTTTTGTCTCTCCTGCGCATCTTTGCGTTCAGACGAGCTGGTTCTGGGGTCCGAGCCCTCTCGGGGCCGACAGCTCCCCGTTCCTCCTCTCTTGTCTCGACCCTCACCTGCTTTGGGGGAAATCACTCCCCGGCCCTCCAGCGCTGCCTTGGAGGGGTGTGTAGGCGACTTAAGCACTGCTGGAGGTGGGATGGGTGGAGGTGGGAGATCTGAAGGATAAACACAGGAAGCAAGAACACATTAACCGCCAACATCAATAACCAGGGTTTAGATAATTGCACAAGACTGAGGAACAAGAATCTGTGTACTCTTGAAACTTCAGTGTGTATCATCTGTCACTCAGTTGTCTCACACCTGCAAGGTGATACACAAACACAGCTGCAGTGTGTGTACATAGACTCAGATCTGTACACACGGCTACGCCGAACGGAAACTCCTCTGTGCAGACAGTAAACAGAACAGATGACATTAGAGATGCCCGATCTGGCCGGAGAGTTATGAGATTTGTGCGAGGAAGAGGAGAGCGTGACGGTCAGCAGCTGGCTCCCTGACCCGCTCGACTTCCCCTGTCGATGAATCAATGCTGCATGTCCTTGAGCCATTATTCATATGAGGCCAGCCAGCGGGCCGCCTAGCCTCTCACACATCACACAGCCATCTAAACAAAACGGCGAGAGAAAAGCCTTGTCTGCCCGCGATCGATGGCTTTTCATCTTCTAATCAGCTTCCGACCTGAAGGATGGCTTTATCGGAGGCCAGACTCGTAATCCACACCGGATTATAAAGTTAATAAACGTATGAAAGCGCCAACTCTAACGCCTTGCTCACAGATCTCGAAGCCTACCGAGCGCTCTTCAGACTGTGAAACTTTGTGAAGAATCAAGGCTTTTTGTTTTTTATTATTTTATGAAAGGCTAATGGGGCAGGCGGTGTCTTTGCTGTGTCTTGTTGGCAGAATGAGGCAGCTTCAATACACTCTTCTGATTATCCACCACCTCCGTCCACTCCTCCTGAATACAAAAGGGGGGCCATCAATACCATAGAGCAGAGAGGCGTCTGCAGTTTTTTAATATCTCTCTTGCCTCCTGAGTCCTGCCTCAGCCTGAGTCTGATCAATGCCACAGTCTGTGAGATATAGCTCAGTACACAGGAGGAGCGGAGCGCCTGTTAGATTTATGAGGAAATATCGGTGATGACAGAGCTCAGGTCTGAAAAGTGTCTCTGGGCTTCCCAAGGAGGGTGCGTCAGAGGGCCCGGCGGTTAATTAGGCAGACAAGGCTGAGACAGATCAAAAGAGACAGGGAAGGGTTAAGTTCAGAGAGGAGATAGACAAAGGCACAGGAGTCAAACGCAATATGAATCATGGTGGGGTGGGGGGGGGCTTATAACTTGGGTGTTTCCACATTCACTGTGCAAACAAGAGTGAAATGAGTAGGTCAAAGAGGTGTAAGGGGGGGTGGAAGCGGGCTGCTTCCCTTATTTGTTGACTTGTTTTTCTGGCTTTTTTATTGCCGCGTTAACTGATGGTATTTATGTGCATTTATGGTGACGCTGCCTGCGCAGTGGTCCCAGGCAGAGAGGTGTGAGACATGAAACACATTACAGAAACACACATTCCAGCATGTTGTGTGTGTGGGCGTAGCAGACATGGCGAGTGTTTCCTTCCTCCTTTAAATTTTCTGAGATCACCTTCCCTCACCTATCACCTCAGCACTAGTCTTCCAGACCACAGACGTGATATGTAGGATGGGGGCTGAAGTGGAGACAAAGGGGGGGAGGGGGGGAGGCAATAACCTCCAAATGAAAAACAATCCATTCAGATCAAATGCAATCAGTAGGAGGGCTGATGGACAGACAGAGCTGCAGAGCTGTCAGTCCGCCCCCTCGCTGCTCAAACAAAGACTGAGGAGAGGGGAGCACGGGAGAGGAGGAGAGGGATGGAGAGATCACTCCAAAGGGAGGGGCAGCGGATGGGGAAGAAGCCAGGATATAAGGATGATGGCAGGAGGGGAGGGGGGCTGGATTTTCTGCAGTGATATAGCTGGTCTGGCTCCCAGTGAGCTAGATATTAAATCTCCCTGCCAAGTGCTTCCAACACTCAAGGACACCTGACACTAAGAGGAGAGCCAGCTCTGGGACAGCACATAGAGTACACAGCCGAGTGAGCGTGTGCACACTCACATACAGATACGTTCCACAAAAAAAAAAAAGATCTGTCCACAACATCAAAGCAGAGACCAAAGAGCCAGAAAAAGCGGCTTTCCGCTGGTAGGCTGTGTGTTGTGAAGAATGGCGCTGTAAAAAGTCAATTGCTCTTTTACTTAACAAGGTTAAAGCTTTTCCTTCTGTGTACAGCTGCTCTGGTATTTAGCCCCTGTTTGGTTTATGTTCGGGCCCCGCTCAGTAAAAGGTGGCACTTCAGTGAGAGCCAGAGCACCTGGATCAATTTCATTAGTGGCTAGAGTGGAGAGACATCCCAGTGTCAGCACAGCCAAGCTGGGCAGAGCTCCCCTGAGACCACCCCCTCCACCGCCACTCGCCCGATCTGTTCAGCACCGTCACAGATCAGGAGTGATGCCATGTATGCACATGAGAGAAGATGATTAAAACTTTGGCTCAAAGCACATTCATACTCAGTTGTTTGCGGACACTACATCACACTAAGCTGCACTTTTCCCTTCGATATCTGTGGCGGGAATCGAGGGGGAACCACTGACACAGACCGGCCATCTGTGGACTTGTGGGATACAGCTAACCTGCTACCACATGTATGACTCCCTCACAGTCTGTTGGCTCTATTACGTCCCTCGTTCCTTTCACAGATAATCATGCGAACAGCAAACTTAATTTATAGTTGACAATATTCAGGATATTGAAATTTAACTCATGATTTGTCTTTAAATTGAACTCCAGACCTGAATTCAGCGTCCACTGCACAGAGTATTGAACAAGACATTTATACCAGCATAATGACAAACCTGGTTACTGCACAGCATCTAGCTTCAGTGTCTAGTTAAAGCAGTTAGTTACAGTGTCTAGTTTCTACTGTGTTATCTATGTTTAACATGTGTTTAACATTTGCTAACATACATTACATCTGTGCAGTATTACATATCTTTTTACTGTGCATATATATTCTTTTTTCTACTGTGCAATAGTACACAACACTGTATATTATCATTATCTTCCAGGCGCAATTCAATTATTCAAGGCAATATTATTTTTATACTCTTTTTTGTGTATAATGTACAAAGTACAAAGAGTTGATTTTATCCCTTTTTATTGTCTATTTGTTTTTTTCTACATCTCCTTTTTATTCTTTCCATTAATGCTGTCTGTACTATCTTTATTTCCCCACTGTGGGATCAGTAAAGTTATCTTAGCTCTTAGCACCTAGTATTGATCTATGAGAAATAATGCATGATTTTTACACAATTTCTTGCATTTTGAAAATGTTTTGAACTTTTTTGGATTATTGTGTTTTCATAATGCTGAAATGTAATCATATGTGTACCTTCATTATAGGCTTCACGTCGCTGGTTCCCTGGATGAGCCGCTGGATGCTGTTTCTGCTTCTTAGGAGGCCTCCTGTGTACAGCTGCCATACTCATGTTACTGTCTGTAGACACGGGGCTGCCAGGACGGTGGCCTGACGGGTTTATTTGGTATTTTCGTGCTGAGAAAAGAAACAGAGGAACAGTTTGCTTTTACCATTCCTCAAGTTTCTTGTGGAAACATTTCTCATGAATGTGGCCGACCATGTGAAACCTACCTGAGGCTCCTCCGACTTCGTGGCCCTGTGTGTTGGGATATTTGGCCACCCGGAGGCCTGAATACTCTGCAGCTGCAGCAACCGCTTGAGCAAAGTCAGCATCAGTGAAGAAGGATCCATCTGACGAGCTGACGGCGCTGGACCTCCCCGAGGAGACATTATCCTCCTCAGAAGCCGACCCCCATCCGTTGATCATGGAGCCGGTCACCGAGCTCTCCAGGTCGCCCATGCTGGACGCGGGTGTCTGTTCTAGCCCTCGTAGCAGCAACCTTCGCGGATGCATCTGGGGGTGGTGAGGGTGTGTGTGGGGGTGGGTGTGGTGGTAGTGCATCTTGGCCACCTCTGCATCTGTCTCGTCACCTTCCTCCTCCTCTTCCTCCAGTATGTCCTCCTCCTCCTCCATGCCGTCAGTGTCCAAGGCCAACGGGCTGGTGATGTACCCATATGTGTGTGAAGGAGAGAGGGGCCTTGGAGGGGGTGGGGGGCTCACAGCATGACGCCTGCAAGAGGTGAGAAACACACGATGTCAGAATCCCATCAAATGTTGAATATTTTGGTTGAATTATGCAGAAAAAGTTTGTAAAATACACCAGTCAGTTTTTTGCATGTTTTAGCCAATTAACTACAAATCACATGTATTTTACATTAAATTCAGAATTGATCATGTTGTGCAGATGTCAGATCCAGAAACTAACTAATATGAAAACATAAATTTCAACAATAATGTGAATTTGATAGGCTCTTTTTGTGAAATGGCTGATGTTGAACAGTTCAGTCCTGAATTTATGATGATGTGGTTTCTGTTCCTGCTCACAGCTGGATTACCACACAATGATAATATCACTTGGACCAAAAATAAAATGGACTGCATTTTAACTGTGATATATTACAAACAACTTTCAGATCGCTGGTAGTTGATTTTTATGCTGTACTGAAATGAACTGAAACAAATGGCTCCCTGGACGGTAAGAAATCAATCTAAAAGCTCAGATACGCTTTTGAAAAATGGCCGACAGTGCTGTATAATATACAGAATTTGGAGTTAATGGGCTAAAACATGGAAAACACTTGTGAATTTCAAATACTTGGGAGATTTCTCAATGTGGCTTTAGAGAAGAGTATTTCATGAACATTTTTACTTCTTCTTTTGCTACTTGTTACGCTTCCCGTACCTGCGTTCATGGCTGTCATGTGCATCCTGGAGCATCGGCTGCATCTCCTCCTGGGGTGAGGGGGTGAGGGTGGCTGTGGACTGGTGACTGTAAGATACAGCGGCAGGGGAAGAGGCTGCCCCTCGGATGGGAGGCGTGGGTCCTCTCTCCATCTCCTCTTCCTCCTCCAGCTCATCAGGCTGCAGGTACATGTGAGAGGGGGGCATGGGGCACTGCATGTCTGGGTCACAGCTGCCAACAGAGAGAAACAAGCCTCATTACCTTCATATCCCTCACAGAAAAACATGAATGTTTTCATATACTGAAGCCAGGAAAACATGCACTAAATATTCATGCCACCCTTCTATCAAGGTTTGACATGAGTCTAGCACTAATAGATAGAAAACCCTTGGGGCACATGCTTGCAATGAACACGAGAACCAGGAGAAAAGGCAGGAAGAATGAACGAGTATTTAAATACAGTGTGTGCACGCCTGTCAGATTGTCTGCGTCTTTGTGTCTGTGCAGACATGTCCCACCTTTCTTCCATCGATAGAGAGTACTCCTCTGTGCTCCGACTCGGGGGTGGGTTTGCAGGGGGAGGGGGCAGAAGGTCAGCCCAATTCATTGTGCTCTGTTTGGGTAGTTTGGGGGTGCGCACTCCTTTCTTCTGACCCTGACTCCCTGCTCAAAAATGGGGGGAAAAAAAGCACTCCATCAGTCACCAGACACCTACAGAAACACGGACTTACATTCGCTCTGTCTCAGACAAACACATCAATTATTAATGTTGAAGAAATCGCAAGGTAATGAGTAAGGAATTGACAGCGGATAAAATGCATTAACAAGACTGGCTGACAAAGAAAAGATCATTTTACATGTGAGAGTGCAAAGGCTAATGCAACCCTCCACTTTATGCAAGTGTGCTCACATGCCTCTCGGTTATTAAATGATGGGAAATACTATAAAAGGCAGTCATTTTCCTACAGCGGTATTAACCAGCACCAAGAGAAAAGGTAGGAAGAAAAAGGCAGAAAAGGGGCCAATTAATACCAAACTATTAGAATTGTGAACCAATGAGCTGTGAGGTGCAGTGAGCATTAAAGGCTTCTCCTTAATGGCTTGAACTTCAAACGCAATATCAGAATGGATACATGGCATTAAGGTGGCAGTGTTGCATGCCGTCTGCGATGTGTTATCATTTGTCCTTGTCCACAGACGGACATTGAGGCCCTGATGAAATTAGGTTGCTCCATACTGGAATTAAAGTAAAGCCAATTAATGAAAGCAATGGAAACTATGCAAGGACAAACAGAGAAATGAAATAGGAAGCACAAAACAAAACAGTGCCAAAATACCCTTCTATCGAATTTGCTATAAACATCCCTCGGATGACATTGCACGCAGAGAACAAAAGACACAAGCAAACGCCGGGCACGCCTTTGTTTTGAGGCATTGTTGTCACTTTCCTCTTCTCTCTATATTCAGCAATTTTCCACTTTCTGAAGGCATCTCCCTTTCAATTCCTCTTCAAGATAGGCTGACATGGAAATTAATCAAATTACCATTTTAAAGCATGCATATTAGCGTCTCAAAGTGATTTATTGCTTTTGAGCAAAAATGGGATTTTCAAATGGAGCTTGGGGGGGTGCGTATGTGATTATATGGTTCACAACAATAATAAGCTGGGAAAATACTTTGGCAGTTAAATTAAAAAGAGCACAAAAAGTAAAACTCCAAACAACCTCAGGAGAGAGAAAGAGCCTGTGGATGTGTTGATTTTATAACCTCTGAATGCCCTTCTCCTCAGTGCCCCCACCCTCTTACCGGAGGTGCTACTGCTGCCTCGGTCGGAGCTGTTGTAGGAGCCTCCAGTGTGGCTGTCATGGGTCTGGTTGTAGGGGATGGTCGCTGGCATTGGGCTGTCGCCTCCTCTGTAGCGGTCTGAGGGTGAGGAGAATGGAGTGTATTGTTAGTGTGAAAGAAACTTTAAAACAAATCAAGCAGGAACTGCACTTCGTCAGTTGTGGAAAACCACCTCTCAAAGGAAATGATCGCAGCGTACAGTGTTACACATGACAAGAGGCATGCAGCTCATGCTTCATCGTTTCAGGTGAGTTTGTGAACACATGCAACATCTGCAGAAAAATCTCAAAACTATCACCCCAGATGTGGTTCCTCTCTGCAGGTACAACATGGTGATGATAGCTTTGTTCAAAGCGTCTAAAGATCCAAGAGTTGTCTGTCTTTCCTTTAGAAATCTAACACCAAAGATAAACCCTCACACCTGCCTTCATTACAGAAGGACAACCCAGATACCGTTTGACGACAGCAATTCAGCCCTGGCCCAAAAAGATTACAGATGATTGCATGGAGGGTGATGAGGGGTTACATGAATGCCATACAGACAGGCAGAAAGAAAGAGTGATGACGCCTATGTTGACTGAAAAGCAGCGAGACAGAACCAAGGAAAATATGAGCATGAAACTCTTCTACAGGCTTCCACAGTGAGGCTGGAAGAGCCGGGAGAGGAGAGAACAGAGGGAAAAATCAAGTGGAGGAAGATCATGGCTCGGAGTTGACCTCTTTAACCATGGCTGCCGGGTATTCCACACACTCACCCTTGTTCAGCTTGTTTTGCTCCATGATGTTGTATTGCAGCTGGGAGCCCATTTCCTGTTTCTGCTGTTGGACTGGGGTGGGCTTCCAGCAGTGTTTTTCATTCACCTCCCCTCCAACCCCGAGTCCGCCTCCGCTCCCTCCGGTTCCTCGATCTGTGTTCATGTTGTTGCCCATGATGGAGGACTGGATGAGCTGGGTGGTGGCGTACGGTGTCGGCTGGCCCCCCGGACCCACAAACCGGCCTTCTTTCAGGTTTGGGCTGTTGAAGGTCTTCATCTCATTGATCTTGTTGGACAAGTCTACATCTCCATAGACTCCTGACTCTGGCACAATGAGGTTGGTCTGCTTGTTTTCCATCTGGTTGTTATAATTGGCGATGCAGTCGGCTGGAGAACATGAGGAGGGTATTTAGTCAATCTCGTCTACTGCTGATCAGCTTAGCAGCAGTATGCCAGTTCGGTAAAAGCTTTGAAACAATAGGGCATCATCTGATCTACTGCAGAGCTGAAAGCAGTTATTTGAGGAAAGTGAAATACATTTACATATTAATTTCAAGCTTTTGAGAGATCGCTGTGCCCACCGGAGAGATATTTCTATTTCGGTTTAAAGTCCCGGTTTTGTTTGCCAAATGATGATCTACTTTAGGTGAGTGACACAGGTGGTATTACACCTTCTCAGTCTCACCCGTGACTCAGTGTGGGTGTCATCTCTGTTCTTTTCCATCTGACAGTGGGAGCGTCTTTGCTCATTGAGAGGGACAGAGAGACATGTCTGTATCAAAGACCTGGAATGAGGCGCGCAGTAAAAGCACAGCTCCACTGACAGATCCAATTTTCCCTGGCTCATAAAATATTCAAATCCTCCAGCAGATCTGAGAGCCAGCCTTGCAGTAAATACCAAGGACGGCCATAGGTGCATGCTGCTCGTGCCATGCGCCTCACATTTCAGCGGCACGGAACAGCTCGACACTTCAAAGGTTGATGTGTGAAAGCGCCCCTATGGCTGAGATAAAGGGACATTAACTCCTATTTCTTTGCTCTGTCACCTAGTCACTGATCCTCTTAATGTTCACAGAGTTTAGGTTTGGCACACACACAAAGCATGCGTCTGGCAAGCTCCTTAGTGTCATACAGCGGGGCGTCATGCGAAGAGTGAGGGCTGCCTTTAGCCTGTTATTCCCTGTTAAACATCTCGCACTGTGTTAAGGTAGGGTTAAACACTCCAACCTCAGAAGGGTGATTAGCACAAAGAAAAAACTGAACTTGATGACTATAAAGTGTACAAAATGAATTATTAATCCTCACTGGCAAAGGTTTGGATGTAAGAAGAAACTATTGCATGGCTGGACGGATATTAGGCCGAACAGCTGGATAGGAATTATGGGCTGCCCTTAAAGGCACAGTCCCAAAGTGCATAATTTAGGACATAAAGCATTTCATTGCGGTCCAAGTTTCCGAGGCTTGAGTCGTTTAAGACTTGGGTCACAGCTGAAAATTAATAACATTAAGTTCTGTCATCCAAGCTGAAGTTTTTGGCTGCAAGTGTATCTGTTGAGATAGGTCACTGTGTGTGTGTGTGTGTGTGTGTGTGTAGCAGAGTATAAGATCTTGAGGCCAGATTTGTTCCCTTTTGTTGACAAGTGTGCAAGTGCTGAATAAACTGAAAGGCCACCTGGTCGTCTCCTTCCCTTTTTTCCTCTCCGCCTACCCTGCTTTTCTTCGTCTCATTCACGCTCTGTACCTCCACGCATACGTTTCACTGTATGCTTGTGCATACACTTATTCTTCTCTCTCCCTCCTCCATCTGGTCTTCCAGGTGCACCTTTTTCCCCTCTATCATCCTCTCTTCCTCTGCTTATGGCCACCGTCTGCAGTCCAGCCTTGACCTCTTCGCCCGCTGCACATTTCTTAAATAACTGAGCACTTAGGGGAAATTACATTACCGGCTATAACAACAGTATGGAAATCAGCAGAGCAATTCGATTAGCAACAGAGTAGAGCCATAAGCCCCTCTCAGTGCGCTCCTTTTATTTCCTTCCTAAAACAGCTCTACTTTAACCTCAGATAAATCAAACACACAAGCACACAGCCACTCTTAATCCTAATATTTCTTCAGGTTTTTCGTGTGGAGACCTACAGAAAGGAGAGCTACACAGTACAGCTCTCCAGGGAGCTAACCCAGATATCAGATTTTACTTCCTTTTGCACTGCAGATTCCCCCAGCTCCTCCATTTCTTATCTCCGCAGTTATTTTGTCAAGGACTGCATCGTTGCGTTTGAGGGAAGTGTTTATTCTGGTTGGTGCCCGTGCATGGTAGCGCCGACACTACGTACCTGGACGGCTGTATGTTGCCAAGTTGCTGTCGCTGTTGCCGTTGCCTGCAGTGCAGCAGTTGATGCTGCAGTCATTGTGGTTGGAGCAGGAGTTGGGCCATGTGTCAGCCAGCCAGGGTTGAGTGGCAGATTCCCCGATGTTTAGCAAACCAGGCCTGCAAAAAAAGGAAAAAAAAAGGGGACCAAATGGTTAACAATAGTAAGAGACTAAGCCAACACCACAATGACATTTATGTGAATGAACTCAGACACCCACAGTAACACAATATTTGAAATAGAAGATTATGTTGAGTTTATTTATCCAGCAGCTGAGAATAAGAAAAATAGAAATCCGGCTTTAGTGCTTTTTGCCTTTTGGCCACACACACACACACACACACACACACACACACACACACACACACACACAGGCCCAGGGAGCACATTAGAAAAAAGCCCAGCTAAATAAATTGTGTGTGCTTGACTTGCCCACAGCCGATGACACTTTCCCTGAGCCCTCGTGAACATTAGCGATCCGCCTGGATTAGACAGCCAGATAAAATTCACTCCCAGTGTTGCGAAATGCGCGTCCTGAACAGCCAGTGAACCACAAATACTCCCCGACTACATTCCACGGTGTCGTACAACATCTCTATCATTTTAAAAGCTTTTTTAGCTGTACAGAAGGAAAGAAAAGAAGCTATGCAGACCGGTCCTTCACATCTTCCTCTGGCCATCCATCTCTATTGTTTCTGTGTCTTACTCCAATTTCCTGGGCTTTAATCCCAACACAATACAAGATCACTGGTTTAACAGGATTCTACTGTACAGCCTGACCTCAGGCCAACCAGTGAGTGTTAAAAGAGCTGAGAATAAATCGCTTCCTATTGCTCATGAGATGAATCAATCTAACATACAAAGTGAGTGCAGGCCACTCTACCCGGGCCATACATTGTTACAGTATTCAAATGGCCACAGAACGACTCCCAGTTTGCATATCCCAACACTGAATTAGCATCGAATTACGTTTCCTCATTCCCCCTCAAATGACTCATTTCTTGGATTCATTTTTGGTAATGAACACATTTGTCTTGTACAGCCAAATACGATCTCACAATAGCCCCTCAATCACGCCGGCAGTCGTATGTTGATATTGAATAGCCATTGTCTTTGTGCAGAGCTGACACAGCCGTGCTGCATATGGGATTCAATCACAGAACTGGATAATATAATGAATATGGATTTACTGCTGGTGGCTCCAAGCTAACTGTTCATTAACAATGCACACAAATGTACACTTACACAGTATTGTGTACATTCTGTAGAAAGAGGGGGCAACACATGAAAAATATTTCCTCTTTTTTTCTTCTGCATACTCAGTTTTCACCATTAACCTGCTGTATGAAAACATGCCAAATGCCATCCAGTGGATATACAAATGTGTATTAGCAAGTAGATGCAGTGTTTACCATCCCTAATTCTGCACTGTCTCGCTGTTTGTGCACAGTGCACCATTCCTCAGCACGAAGAGGTGTGGCTTTACTGCCGTGTGTGTGCGCGGATCTACATTTATGTTTTAGGGTGAAGCTATGGCACAGCCTTGTGGTTGGATGTGGCTCTCCACCATATAGGATGAGGATGGGCTCCTGGCACACTCCATGGGGCTTTGTTCCTGTTAGCATAACATACTTATTGCACCTCCTTACCCCTCCTCAGCTCTCTGCTGCCTAAGAAAGTCACAGCACTCCCCCTAGTGTTTGTTGAGGAAAAGTACACTTGCCCATCCCTACTCATGTATTCAGGCAGGTTTGGCATCCTGATGCATTTGCTATCAGATTCTAATCATTCAGTTTCCCAAAATGTGTTTTAATATTTGAAACGTTATCATACACACTCTTACTAAAAACAGTAAATGAGCTCTTACCTTCCAGCGCTGCTTACACCTTCTCCACCTCTCTGATACGCCACTGAAAAGAGAGGAAATAATGAGTTCCCAATAACGATTTCACAATTATTACAAATGTCATCACATCGCCATCTCTTTGCCATTGTCACATAAGGTCAACATGACATTACTCATTGTACGTGTGCTATTATATCAGTTAAATGAGGTTATGAATGAATGTGTGTTGTATCATTTCAGGTGAGTCACGCACACACAGCAACAGGAGCAGGAGCAGGAGGAGGATATGTAAGAGGCTTATGAGGAACAGAGATGCAGAGCTCTTTGGTTTTCTGGCTCGGGGTTCAGTGTGTTTGAAGCTCCGCATGCTGGAAGTTGGACTCTTTCAAGGAGCTCTAAGCTGCTGGTGTGTGAAGGAGAGATAAACTTCCAACTTTAATTACAATCTCTTCCCTGAGAGGAGAGAAGGTGGAAGAGGGGTAGGTAGGGCCTCAGCTGTGTCGATTCCCTGTCTCTTTTTCAAAACAGGAAGTGCGGTTTTGGTCTTTGCATGCAGCCAGAGGAGCTCAAAGATTAGCTCTCTCCAATGCAAACCAAAGCATCACAATCTGGTTTTAGATTCAAATCAGCATAATGCACTGTAACGTCCTGGTTTTACACGGGGCAACAGGGCAGAGATTTTCTTCTTAAAGAGACAGAAACCCAAACCACACAAGCGAGGAGTGTGATTCACCTGAGAGGTTTCCAACTGATCATGAAACAAGCTTGTTATTGCAAAAGTTATTCTAGACTGATTGCAAGCCTCGAGGCAGACCGAAACAACGGTGCTACTGTTTAGATACGACCTCTGCACAGACAGGATCAGCCAGCATTACCACAAACACAAACTGTACTGCATTGTCTCTCTCACTCTTCTCCTCCTGCTCTCACTTTACTTCCTCTCGCCCATTCCATCGCACTAAGCGCTGCCAACACCCCTGACGCACCTCGAGGGAACAAAGAACTTCAGGCGGATGAAAGTCCACGAGTGAAAGAAAAATGGAGGAGAGGACTGTACAAACAAAGTCGCGGGGAGAAAAAGATAGCGAGGCACAGAGAGCTTTTCTTTTAACTGTTTTACACCGTGTCACTTCAATTCACAGATAACCTCTTTAGCTCTGCTGCCGCTTGCTTACCTAATTGGTGTGTTGGAGTGCTGCTGGTGTGTCATTCTCTTAAATCCCATCTGAGGTTGCTCACAGCCCTTTGATCAAGTTACCACTAGTTTGAACAACTCCTCGGTGGTGTGGCCTGCTGCTCTGTACGCGTGACGTTCTGACACGACCCAAACATTTGGTGGAACGTTTATTTCTTACTAGATCTTTAAACCGTGCCAACGACGAGCCCCTTTGACTTACAGTTAATTGCTCTCATCTATTAGGACTATTAAAGGAAGTGTTTCACAAATGTCCTGACAGGGCTGGTGCTCGTGTACTGTTTTGTGCATGAGCAAAAACTGACTGTACAGAGTGAAAATAAATCTGTGCTTACCTGTTGGTGTGAAAGTAAAGGACGGCACTGTAGGGACAGAAAAGTAAAGGAAATCGAGTTATTGTGCGTCAGCGCTGTCTGGAATTAGTTCCTGCGACATCATTTCTATGCTTCATCGCCGCATTGTTTCTGTTAAAGTACATAAATCCACAAAAAGCAGTTTAGCCTGTATTCACACGCTACTCGCTGCCCCCCAGTCTTTGATCCTGGCAGACATCTCCGGACCACAACTGGGGGAAAGTGAGTGTTGAGCCAGCTGCTGGTTCAAATCCTTGCCCAGACTGTCAGAGGCCTGCTGGGCAGGGGTCACACACTGGGGAGATATCTGTTGCTATCTCTAACACTCACATCATCACCCAGCCAGCTCAATTACTCACACTTTTGCATGGAAGGGGCCCTCGTGCAGAACATCAGCCTACTGCAGGCAGACTGAGATTCTGTACTGGCTGTTGTGAACTGAGGGTACCTTCTATAAAACATGCTTTGTTTGTTGTTGACCTCTTTGAAGAAGTGAAGAACGCTCCAGTATTCACAGCAGTTGATGCAATGTTGCACCATGCTGACGGTCAGCCACTGCACTGCCTTAACTATGTGCATTTTAGAAATGCTGCTGCCCGCCTGCAACCCCCAGTATAAGCATCTGAGAGGGACGTCTGAGAAGAAAGACACTGCTGTTGTCATATTTTCGTTTCCTCAAACAATTCATTCATACAGAACCTGTGCCAACAAATGTCCTCTAAATGCCACAATCATCTTATCATGTTCTCCTCTTGACGCTCAAACAAGTCTGAAGATGTGAGCAGTTGGGTGGCTTTTATCTCTTTTATGACTGCCTTTGAAGAGGAGACTGAGTAACGCTCGGTGGGCAAAACAGTCTGTGACAAATGTAAACGTGACCGAAATGCATAAATCAGGTTTCTGTTCTCACACAGGACCGCCACGTATGTTTAATCCGCGGTTAGATGAAGCTGTAACTGGGCTACGACTCTGTTGAGTAATTATCTGGATGCTGCAATCTCAAGCTTTTAGCTGATTTGTTTGGATTATTTCAGTTATGAGATATTTTACAGGACTTCTGCAGCACGGCGTAATAAAATTTATATTGCCCAATGTTGAAATTTCCATTAGTTTTGATCAACACAAGACTACCATAAGGTTTGCATGGCTGCATTCCTTGGCAGGGAAATAAGAAGCAGCGTTTTCTGAGTTTACAAATTTAAATATGTAGTCTGTTCAAAGCAGCATGAGCACACACTGCAGCAAGTCCCATTTCAACCTATTTCACCCTGAGTGCAGATTGTTGCTTCATGTGGTTGCAATTATACTCTTTTCAAAACATTCTTAGTTACCAGTTCCAACAAAGACCATGGCCTCTTGTGGTCTGGGTGCACAAGGAGGAGGAGGAGGAGGAGGAGGAGGAGGAAGAGGGCAAGGAGGGGGAGCATGTCTGCCTACTGTGCCCCTCAAGAGATCTGTGAGTTTATGTGAGTAACCATCAACATATAGAATCACAGAGAGCAGGAGGGTAACCTCAGTCTACACAGTCAGCTCTACCGCCTGGCCACAGGTCATTACTGCACTCATGAAGTCTCCAATGTTCTTCATCCCTCTGAAGAACCTGTTTGTAAGTTACTTTGATCAAAACGACACAGCGCTGTTTGATTCCCTATGAGGCTTTTTGTTTGGATGAAGATTTCTCAGACTGTACATTGTTTCCATCGCAAAACTAACTTACTGTATGTAAGGTTAGTGTGTTACCAGACTTACAGTTAAATCAAGACATCATTCAAAATGTTCTGACCGTTACAGACCACACAGGAATGTCTAAAAGACCACTGAGCTTACAGAAAAGCTTTGCTGACTTAAAATTCCCACTATTAGCACGGCTGCAGTGGGTTCAGAGCACGGATCGGCTGCATTTCCTACGTGACAGCCACAGATTAGCAACAGCTAAGTCAGTCTATTGTCTGTGTGTGGCTCAAGGCTGAAGCGTGGATCTCCTCTAACCCGAGCGTCAGCGGTAAACCTGAGCCCCGGAGTGGGGACAGTGCAGGTAGAGCTCACAGGCAGCAGCTGCACAGCCCAAGGCCACACATTAAGCCAGCCCACACATAAATGAGACTCAGAAAGAAAGGCTAATAGCTCTCTTTATACTCCAACTATTGTGGGCAGAGGTTGGGCATGTCATGAACCCTGTCACTTTGACTCAAGTCAGGTAAAAACCCACCGCGTTACACTGTGGCTACTCTAAGAGGGTTGAAAGGCAGCCCAAACACATATTCTCTGATTTCTTAAAACATATGGTAAGTAGACACTTTCAACAGGATTGCTCAATGCTCAACTCGTCCATATCTAACCGGCCCTCTCTGAAAGGACAGCAAGAGCTCTTCAAGCATGTGAAAATGTCGGCGTGTCCTTGATAACGAGGGATTACTGCAAGATATTCTCTCTTCCCCTGCACAGTCAGGAGGGAGTTGCTAAAAGGGGAGTTGTTGGACCTCAAAATGTTCTTTACTGGAAACACTCTTCACACACCCTTGCAGAATCAGCGTGACAGAGGTACAAAAAAGAAATAAAAGATGTCTTCATGCAGCACACTCAGCGGGAGCTCACATCACATCTTAAAGTACTCTACTGGAGAGTACTTTCAGTTAGACTTCACCTAGAGCGCTCTACAAAGACATCTCTCTGTGAGTGACAGGCAGGATGTGAGGTGGGTTGGCAGCATGTGGGATGAAGAAGGTGGAGGGGACTGGCTTGAAACAGCAATAAACACAGTGCCACACTAAGAAACACTGCTCTGCATTTTCTCACCAAATTTTGTAAACGAGAAACCTCTAACCTGAAAACAGCGCTGCAAATCAGAGACTCGAGCGGATATTCCTGCCAGCGTTCATGTACTGACCTTTGCGTATGCCTGCATAGCTGCTGGAGAGGCCGTTCCTCTTCTTTCGGTGTCTGTACAACCAGATGCTGAAGACCATGAGGATGATCCAGCAGGCAGCTCCTATGCCTGCTATAAAGGCCGGCTGCTTGACCACATCCGAGATCTGCTGGGACAGGGGGTTCTCCTGGCTCACAGACTCCGTCATCCGCCCCGATGCATCTGAGGAGGGGAAGGATCGGTGGAGATGTGAGCGAAGATTAGAAAGGATAAAGGTACATTTGGAAATTTTGGATAGCACATGTGAAATGAAGGCAGTTAGGAGTGTGACAACAGGGGGGAGAAGAGGAAAAATATTGAGTGGAAAAACCTGAAATAGTGAAAATCTGTTTCAAATAAATGAAGTGTGCGTGGAACATAAATACGAACACTCGCACAAAACAATTCTTCATCTCAGTGGGTGCCTACGAAGCCAGAGTTTTGGAAATGGAGACGTTTCTCTCTATTATTCACAAGGCTTTCATGGCAAATCCCACTCAACGGTGGCAGGTGAACAGACGAAAGCAACCAAAGACATTCAAACACAGCCCGTGTGCCACGCAAGCCTGACGGAACCGCACAGGAAAACACAGAGAGGCGTCATTTACAGCGAGCGATGGCTGTTTCGTAATCATATAAATAAATCCAATGAGATCATCCCTCAAATACAGACACCCGGGTAATTAGCAAACTGAGGCACATCTGTGGAAAGCTGAGGTGTGAATGCCTTTAAGCTGTTTCTACTGTGAAACGCACTGGAAAGGCACCGTCTGCACCGCGGCTCACAACAACCAGCTCTCGGTCTGTTTTTCTCATCTGTCTATTCTCTCTGTGCTTCTCCCTCATGCGTGATACATGAAAGACTTCTCCGGGTCGCCCCACCCCCTGCCATTCTGAAATTTCTTCATGTTTGTGTTGCTTTGTCCTCATCTCTTTTCTCAAGTCTTTCATGCTCTAGCCTCTACCAACTCTCTAAGCCAGAGGCAAAAACACTCCCCCAGTGAAACCAGCTCCCTGCCTTTACCCCTGCACATCCTTCTGTCTTTGTCTCAGCCGCTCAGTCCATGTCTCCATTCCACTGCCTGTCTTCTCAATTTGTGGTTCTGTCTGGCCGAGTGAACGGAGCATGCCAATGTGACTAAGCAGCCCACAAGGGACTGTACAGGTATCTGCGCTGTGATGACGCATACAAGCTCAGAGTGTGACAAATGCATTTGGGTGAAGCGCTGGTCCCCAAGGCACATTGTTCCACTCCAGTGTTGGAACATGGCAACAATCACCACAGGAGCTCTTCAAGGGAGAGAAATTGTATCAGTCACAGCCAGTGCTTCTTCATGCCCATCCCAGCCCACTCAATCACACATTAAAAACCAGATGGACTTCTCCCTCGCTCTGCCTCATCCTGCTATTCATGTGTTTTCCATCGCTCTCCCGTGTAGGCCAGCTCAGAGCTTTAGGGAATAAAAACTGACAAAACATCTCAACATGTCTGTCGGTCTAGACTAAAAGGACAAAAGGCAAGAAATAAATTAGAACAGCTAGCCACAAAGCAGTCTGCACTGTGTTTCTTAGCATTAACAGCATGTCACGTCTCAGCCCAGAGTGCAGGATTCAGCTTTGCCTTTGTTGTTTGAGGCGAAGCGGAGGCAGAAAACATTGCATCCTTGACTGTGTAGTGGAGCAGGGTGTGGCAGCTCAACAGCTCAACAGCTCTGCCACACAGGAATTTAATGTGCTGGTGTTGATCACAATGCCAGCTACTGCAGCGGAGACGTTTCACAAAAACTGCCAAAGCTCTCTGTCATTCAAACTCATCATACTCTTCCGTGGCAAGTGTGATGATGTTTGTATAACAGTAATCACCTTGATTACAGCTTTTAAGCATCGCTCTTGATAATGAAAGGGAAAGCAGGCAGAGGCTTGAATCATGTCCGTCACTACAAAGAAAGGAATTACATAATTGTCTGAGCACTTGGCAGAAAGTCATATTACTGAAAAGCTCTTAATTTGAGATGACTGGATTAATGCCATAATTATTTGTCAGATGGTTTGGTTCCATTCTGTGTGTGAGGATTGCCAGAGGACAAACACACGGAGACACAGCAAATGCATCCACTAGAGGGAAAAACAAAATAATTGTATGACCTCCACTGAGAGAGAAATAAAGGTTGTTTCAACCCACCAAGCTGGAAGAAGGTGATGTCGCTCTTGACTCCGGGACCCGCCCCGGTGCTGGCTGCTACCTCCACGCTGTAGCGGATCCCTGGGGCCAGACTGGGAATCAGCACGGATAAGGTTGAGCCGTCAACTGTGCGGTTGATGTGGTACCTGCTCTCATTCCCCAAGCACCAAATCTGCCATAACAGAGACAAAGAGACAGTGGAGATTGAGGCAGTGTTATGAGGGTTTCCTGACAACGTTCAGCTTGGTAGCCGCCACCAACCTGTGTCCTTATAATTGGTTGGCGCTGCTATTGCAGCATTTTGGCGCACTGTGGGTATTGCGTTACATCTCTGAGGTAGGAAAACATTTCACAGCGTGGCTTTATGTTTTACAGGCTGTGCTCAACACAGGGTCAGTATTAGCTGAGGTAGCCATAACACGTCTCGGTGTAGCCTTAAGCCCATGAAAACAAATGGGGATCAGTAATCACCCCCATAACCCAATTTCAGCAGAAGCTAAGTGCTGTCACTCCCAGGAAGGAGAGCAGTCTCGCAGGCTGACTCAAACCAGGGTTACAAAGAGAGGTACACATTCGCCTCAGCATGAGACCTGGAGACCTCCATGTCCTGAAGCCCTGACATTCTGCTTTCTTTACCCCCCACCGCCTCCCACCAGTTAACTAGGTTAACGTCCACATTTCCTTGGGTGTGCGCTTCACATGTGTGCTTGTGCGTGTTTGCACTTCTGTGATGGAACTACAAAGGCCTGAAATTTCCTGTGTATCTTAAAAATTGCGGTGAGCGGAAGAGCCGCTAGGGACCGGGCTCGGTAATGAGCAGGGAACGCTCTCGAGCTGAACTTAAAAACCATGAAATTACTCTAAAGCCTATCACCAGAAAACATTTACCTGGAAAATTAACAGTGGCTTAACTTTTTACCAGCTCTGCCTCGTCTCCCCTTCCTCCACTAACCTACATTCCCTGTGACACAGAAAGGCTTTTCAATTAAAATACAGGACTCCCACAGCATAATGTATGAGAGGACAGCACTGTCCAAAGTGGGGCCATTACAAAAAGAGCATACATTATCAAGGATGGAGGAGGACAGCGGGACTGAGAGGGGTGCTATAGGTTGAAGGATGCATTAGCAGAGTCCCAGACCGAAGAAATGACCGGAATATTAATGGCAGTTGGTCTCCTCATTGTTATGTCCTCGGTCACTCTTATGGCTTGTTGTCCTCTATACTCCATTATCTGCCACTGCTAAATAAAACCTACCCTACAGTTGAGGATTATGTAGCTGTTCACTCTTTAAATATTGAATTCTTTTTATTTCAATTTGTATCAATACAAGTTAAAATACACTTTCTGTAAAATAAAGACCAAACATTTTGTCTCCGCTAAACACACTTTGATCATTAGAGGGAAACATTAGAGGGATACCTCTCAATAATTACCACAGAAGATTCTCCTTACTACTGTTCAGAAGATGTGTGAGTCTACCATCACCACCAGATGGCACTGTTTCACAACAGTTCTCACCAGTTCCCCTGATTTCTACTCCTTTACTCTCCCGTCTGAGTCTCTCATCACAGAGGGAGAGCAGTGAGGAGTGTACAAAGGTGTGCCTCAACCAGGAATTCATTACCTTTCCATGTGCATTGTCTCTATCTGCTATCCACTCTGTTCATGTCTCCTTTGTGTCTCCACAGTATGAGTCCCACTTGCTCAGACCTGAGGTATCTGCAAGCTGTTTTTTTTTGTGCGGGTGTGTTACCTTGTACTCCTGGACCACCCCATTCTGCTCCTCTTCCTGAGGTGGTTGCCAGGAGACCACGATGGCGGTCCCATTGTCCCCGCTCTCCGTCACTGTAACCTCACGAGGTGGGGCGCTGGGGGCTGAGGGGGGTAGACAAAAGACCCACACCATATATGAGATGCATTTTTGTTGATAACTGCATACAGTCTCTCCCTGCCTCATCCCGCTTAGCTGCCAGAATTTGTCCTTTTTATCTCTGTGTGAGTGTGAAGCTGAGGTGAGAACAAAGGACTAATAATCAAAATTATGAAGCTTTTATCTGAGTGTATTTCACACAAGTGCTTTTGTGGCTAAACATAAGCAAATAACTGTTTACTCAGAACAGACAGGGAGTTATTATGGTGGCGTGTACGGTGGTGTGTGAACGCCAACCTGTGGTCCACCCGTAATTAAACTGAAATAATTATGAATGCAACATAAAAGACGTAATCACTGTCTGAATGTTGCCAAAAAGGCGTTTTTTTCACTTTATAGGGAACAAACATTATGTTAAGAGCTACGAAAACAATTATCAACAAAATTGAGAACAAAGGAGAATCCAGCAGAAAAAGATCAAAACACTCCCACACATGCAACACACACAAAAATCTCTATGCTAAACACACTTTTCCTCTGAACTGTGCGCTGCAGATTGAAATTTGCAGTTGGGTTTCAACCAAACCTCACGAGACTGCCACAACCACACCCTATGACAAATTAGTGTAACACTTGCACTGGAGTGTTGTGTATAGGTTTCCATAGGCTTTTAAAGAGCTGAACATGCACCCTAGCATGCTTGAATACACCCCATTTGAACATAACATAATCCTGCCCTCGCTGCCTGCTGTGAACAGCTGCTGTACGCTCTCACACATGCAAGCTGTGCATATAAAATTGTGTAAACATGAAAACATGCATGCACACACGCAAGCACCAAAGCAAACTCTCACACAGTCGTACGCATACACATACACATCCCCCCACCTTCCTCCAGCGTCTTGCCAATTTTAACATCACTGTCTGTTCCCTGGAATTCATTGAAGAAGGGGCGGACTTTGAACTCATATGTGACTCCTTTCCGAAGCTGTGTCACAACAGCGCTGTCCTCCCCGGGGGTGCGCACCTCGAACACGGCCCACTCGCTCCTCTGCAGCCCCTCCGGTGATGGCCTGTACATCACCTTGTAGCCCTGGATGTACTGCGACTGCTGCTCCACCTAGTGAATGGCACGGGAACACAGACGGTGTCAGCTTGACTTGATTAGCTGCTTCACAGTTCACAGTGGAAAGTGATACAGTCATGTAATAGATTGTAGCATCACTGGGCAGCGATGGATCAGTGAACTGATACACCAGGCGCTGCACAGAATGGGGTGCTAACTCATCACATCACCCCTCGGTTTATCCATCCACATCTACATCTCTTTTTGACTGTCTGTCTATGCGCCATTTGGAGCAGCAGCGAATTGTGCAAACCACAGTATGAGGTCATTGGCCAGAGGTTCCTCTAAGTCTGGAGCTGGTTAAATAGGGCCCAGGCTCCCAGAACAGCCTGTCTCATCCTGTCCTGCTCTCCAGTGTACCAACTGGCTGCTGAAGTTAAGGAAGAGGGGGAAAGTGGATCTCTAAACAGAGCACCAGAAGATGAGAATACAACAAGTTAAACGGCATCAGCTAAATAAAAAGAATAAACATAATTAGAAAGGATTTGTCTGTTAGTTTAGTTTAAGGATAATTAATGTTGCTTTGTGATCCCACATGGAGAAAAGAATAACACCTAACCAGTATGCTAATATCCCTACGAGTCCCTGTGGAAGGCGAGCAGCACTGGCTTGTAAAGATTTTAGTGATTTCTTTATCCCCTGTAAAATATGCTGCCGGCTCAGGTGGTCTTCATTAGCCCGAAAACTGCGCAACCATTTACCACAACACAAAGGAAAACGTAAAACCAAGAAACTCCACATTGGGAATAGATTTAGCCCACAAAACAAGGAAACCGTGGCGCTGAACTATAATGTCAGCCTCTGTCATGTCATGTGTTTTTCTGGAACATTCCAAGGAGGCAGGGTAACTGGGCAGTAATGTTTTAAATCAGTCTTGACATGTCAGTATCCTTTTCACGTTTGCTCAGTCCCATTCATCACTCACTGTGGCACTCCATAATACCTGGGAAAGCAGGCCTTCCGTCAAAAGGCAAAACAGAGACGGTCTTACCCTTCAGAGAGCCATCCCACAGACTAAAATCTACTATGTAAGGTGGACAGCCATAGTGTATAATAATGTATAATAATGATGGTGAATGTTAGCACTTCATATTCAGCCTGTAACAGCACCAGAAGAAGAAACGGCACCATAAGCTTCCACTTCTACTTCTTCCTCTCCCACCTATCGGTTTTAACATCTGTAAGCCATTTCCACTTAAGAGCATGAGTTGGCCACCTCTTCCTTCTCACTTGTATTATTTTAACAGCCGTCGAGTGTTTTCAATCTGAGAGGGCACAGACTGGCACGCCACACACTGCTATATGGTACTGCATGGCCAACAGAAGGCTGCGCTCTTTACTCTGGCTTTTGGGCAGATGAGGGGTCCACTGTGGGCAAAGCTGCAGGTTTTTGGTCTCTGGCCAGTCCACCAGCTCAGGCTCATGCCAGATGGACACTAAGAACACTTGGACTGTGTTCCAGGCTCCTCTCTGCAGTGTCCTTCCTCTGTAGGGTGCGAGGACGTTGGAGCCTTCGCTCGGCTGAGTGGCCTGACAAATTGACCGTAGGCATATCACTAAACTAACCTTGGAGCTTTGGTGACCAGCTATACCAATGATCCATCTGGCAATCGGTAGCTGGCTGCAGCTGTCTTAAGAAAAAGATGAGACAATGGCGCATTCATGGAGAAAATTATACTCACTGTCCACTGGACCCTGACAGATGAGGAGGAGAGAATGGTGGGATTGTGCAGGTGAATGACCACTTCTCCCAACTCCCTTTGGATCTGACGATGGTCCACACCCTGGCTGGTTGGGGGGATATCTGTATGCAGAAGAGCAGACAACAAAAATTCATGCTGTTGCCTTAAGCAAGAGAAAATCCAAAACACTGCTGCACTGTATATCCAGTTCAGATCAGTAAGAAGGCAGTTCTCACCTTGTGTTTTCACAGCATCAGTGATAGGACTGGGATCACTCAGCCCGTAGGCATTGGCTGCCCGTACCAAGAAGAGGTAGACTGCGCTGGGCTTTAAGCCCTTCAGTACAAATGACTCAGTTTTCACATGCTCTGCCAAGGTCTGCCAGCTGCTCCCTGATGCATGACTGTGGACACGCAACACAGAGAATTAAGGTTTAAAAGGTTTCGCTGAGGCCACGCAGTTATTCTGGTTTATTGATCGTCCAGCTGATTAATTTTACCTGAAGGCCTCTATTACATAGGAGGTGGGTGTGGCTCCAGCATTGAGATTAGGTTTCCAGGAAAGGGCGACGGAGGTGCGGGTGACGTCCGTGACCTCAGGTTTGGAAGGGGCACTGGGGATCAGGTTCGGGTCAGTGGGTCTGTTTGGCTGGACTGGGACTCCAAACTCTTAATGCAGAACAGACAGAAGGGAAAATACGAGGAAGAATGTATTTTATTGCTATTTCCAAGCAAAGGCATGCAAAACATCACCAAGGGAAAGTGGAATAAGAATATTAGAACACATCAAGCAATCCAAAAAAAATGTACACTTGTCATTGGAAAACTTAACATCGCTACTGGGCTTCGGCTTACCGTGGACCTCTAAGAAGGCTTTCCAAGACGCCTCTCCACTGGGCGTGGAGGCGATGCAGGTGTAGGTGCCAGTGTCACCAAGCTGGAGGAGGAAAGGGGAGGAAATGTGGTTACATGGAAATTATTCAAATGTGTGCCACAGTTGCCTGAAGTGGAAGCTGTCTCTTTCCACCTCTTGCCCACAACCACTGCTCTGCTTATACATTCTGGTGGAGTCTGCAGCAGGCAGCTGTCATTGCCTGATAATCGCAATATTATCTCTTTCATAGCAGAAACTGGGGGAAAACAGCTGGAAAGGCCAAGTGGCAAACCATTCCTAGTTAAATGGAGAAGATTTTCACAGGATCATAGACTAATTGGAGACCTTTTCTCTTTCTACAATCCCCTGAGTACCAAACACGGCAGCTCTGTGTAACAGATGTGGTGACGATCTGTGCTGAAGATATATGGTTGAACCTCGATTTCTGCAAGTGAGGATCACTGAAACTTTAGAGGGCCAGTATGCATCGTTGACCTACGGTGTAGTAATTTTGTAGCTTAGTTACATTATAGTTCAGAAGCTACAACAGCAGAAAGTGCTTAAAGAGCTCGTACCTCTCTCTACCAAGGATGACGTTTGTTATTTTAACAATGGAAAATCTGCATTAAATCTGAATCTGCATCAAATACACATACAGTACAGACAGACACTCATGTGGTACATGTGCCAGACAGTGAAAGAGAGCTGAAAAAAATGTGAGTTCTCTGGAATATTCTTGGATTGACACCTGGATTTTGGATCCAGAGCCAACACAAACCATTTGTTGCTCGGCTCATGGCCTGCATTTCCACTGAATTTCATTGAAATCGGTTGACAGGTTTTTTCAGATATTCTTCTAGCCAACAGGATAATAAACATAACTAACACAAAACATAACCCTGTTGGCAAAGGTATATAGCATATTGTCACCATGCTGCATTTCTAAAGATGTCTGCTGCGTCAACTGCAGTCAAAATCTGTGGGTACGACAAAAATCCTTTTGTGGTTTGTGGGTGATGCAAAAGTATGCAAAGGGCTACTGTGCTGAACAGAAAGAGATAAACAGTTTGAATAACTGAATATGAACATGACCCTTGAGGTGTGTATTTATTTGTCTGGCAGGTAAAAAAAAAAGAATTAAAATTCAATAACGACGACACTGAACACTCACGCGACCACGTTAATGAATTACCTCACGCATCAAAAACATCTTCATTAAAAAGGTGTCAGGGAGAAATGACAAGTTCATTAATGTAAAGTGCCTGCGGAGTTTGCTCGGCTCCAGCAGGAGAGCGGCTCAGACGCATCGCCTCCTGCCTGCCTCGCACTGGCGGCCCAATCACACTGCAATCTTGTCACCACAAGACATGCCAGCATTCATCAGAACGCCGCAAACTGACGCGAACTCTGACCCCGTGACGCCTCCATCTGGAAGACACGTCAGCACCCCCTACTCGTCTCTCTGTAAGAGTGTGTTCAGCATCACACAGCTCGCCATCACACACACACACACACACACACACACACACACACACACACACACACACACGCTGACACGTAGAATTACACACAAAACCCACTGTGCTCGCTGACTGACAGGAACTAGACCGTTCGACTTCACAGACTCTGTTTCAAACCCACGACAACTAACTGACAGCCCACTGAGGGCTGGCTGCTGGCAGGGAACACATGCCTTATTTACCAACCAGCAGGGGTTTGCCCAGCACATTATGGATGCGATATGGACAACTTTGAAGTTGATTTGAATGGATTTAGACATTAAAGGCGGCCAAATAAAAAAAAAATATTTAAAACATAATTATATTTCTATATAAATATATATAGAAATGCCAGGCAAGGTTAGACATTCACGGTCGAATTACAAACTCCAAATGCCGCTGCAGAGTAATGGCTGCTGTGCTGTATATTTGCTCGCTGTTCAAAGGGGATCTGAGCATGTTCGTATGTGTGCAGGTGTCTTACCTTTGCATAGCGTATCTGCAATGCGCCTGTGTCCAGCTGTTTGACCCTGGAGTCGTGCGTGGACACCAAAACACCATCCTTCCTCCACAGGATGGTGGGGGCGGGGTTTCCTGATGCCACGCAGGTGAGGATCACGGTGCCGTCCACAGCGACTGTCTGATTGGTCGGGCCCTGTTTGATAACTGGTGGCGGGCGATCGGACACGACTGTGGGAGGAGGAGAAGGGGCAATTATGTGGAGAGGTTGGAGGAGAAAAACTGTGAAGGTGTTTGCATGCTGTGGCAGAGATTATAGCCAGCTTGTGTAGGAAAACACACAAAAGGCAGAGAATGGCGAGCATCTGACAAACAATGTGTAGCAATGTAAGCAGGCGAAAACGGCAAGGGGAGGGGGAGAGGGATTAAATCCAATTTCAAGAACTGGAAACAATTTTCTAATCATTCAGCAGCAGGAGTCGAACTTAGCCAAATAAAAGCAGCGTAATTAAAATGAAACAGCGTCAGATACTTCAGGTTTCTCGCTGCAGCTCTTCCAGACGCCTGGCACTACCCACATGAACGCTCACGGCCAACAATCCCCTTGCCCATCCCCCAGGCATAAAACACAAAACGAGGGAGAAAACGCTTACAAAAACATCCAGCCAGAACAGACAATGTGTATTAGCATGAGGACGTCTAAACTCCGCCTCCCTGCCTCCCAGCCTGTGAACCTTTGGCGCTCAACCAGTCAACATAAACGACAAAGTCAAAGAGAGAAAGAGCGAATTGACAGAAAGAGGAAGGCTGTAATGTGGAGAAGAGACGGGAGGCAAAGGGAGAAGATGTCAAAGAGACTTTATAATTACATGAACCCTATGCTTTTTTTTTCATTTGTATTTAGCCTCTGCTGCGTGTGTTTCATCCTCGTTCCTTGTTGTTTGCCTCGTTCTGATTATTAGTATCACTCATAGCACTATTGATGAGCACTGCTGTCAGCCCCACTGATTTACTAGCAAGTTACATTCAGTGCGGAGCAATTTAATAACTATCTAACACAGTGTAAAGGCAGCACATAATGATGCATGCATCCATGCATAGATCTTCAGAGCCGCGCTGCGGAGTAATCTCTGGGCTGCTTTGTATTTGCTTTTGTGTCGGGGCTGGTGCAATTACTAAAACATTGTCAGCACGACCTGTAATTACCAGATCTGCCTACGGAGAAGTGGTGGCCTCAGAGCGGCCTGCTCACTTTAATAACTGTTATTATTATCCAGAGAGCATGACAGAATGAGAGAGAGAAGCGGGGAGAGAGATATAGAGCATGCCATTGTAGGGCTGACACGAAGAAGGACATTTGGTAAATGAAGAGATGAATCTAGGTGTGTCGTAGAAAAAAATAGTAGCTGCCCAGATCTCTGCGGGAATGGTGGAAATGAAGCCAAGGCTAGTCCACCAGGCTGACAGGGATTGGCTAGTGGAGTAATTAGAGGACCCAATCCAGACCTCACCACACAGCCACAGTCTTCCAACGGTAGACAGCAGCAAGCCAGCCATGGAATACCAAAGGAGACATTAGCCAGTGTGAAGCCTGCGAAGCCAAATACTGAGCCACGGTCTGGGTGCACAGGCACCAGAGAGTCTCTACCTCTGACAGGAACACACTGAACAGGCCAGACCAAACCTCACAAACCTCAATTTGGATATTAATATGCTCTGCAGCACTACCACAGCATTTCAGATGAACGGCATTATCCTCATGAGCCAAAGATTATCTGAAATACCAACATTTATCCACTCAAGTCTTCTTTCAGCGTTCCGATTCCCTCTGAGGCTTTGCTGTGTGCAGAAACTGCGTTGAAAGAATGAAAGGTTGCTTACCATCAGTTACCTCTAGCAGAGCCTTGGTAATTACACTGCCAGCGATGTTGAGGGCCTGGCAGATATAGTACCCCATGTCTGAGCGTTCAGCATCAGTGATGGTCAGGTCCCCAGTCTGGGATACAGAAAATCGACTGAAGGGTTGAGGAGGTTGGTAGGAGAAGAGCAGGTTCTGTGGGGAATAACACGGATCACATGAAGTCAGACTCTGATTCACAGCTCGAATAAGCTAATTGGCCAGCTACACGCATGCATGCATCTGTCTTACAATATCAGCAAACAGTTCTTTCCAAAGCTCTGAATGAGGATGCTAGCATATTCTCTAACTGGACAAAGAGCCATTTTGAAATAAAAAACCTTTATTCTAGTTTATTTTGTTTACCTGACTGCCTTCCTGCTGCCAGAAAATGGCTGGCTGTGGGTTTCCAGTGGCTTCGCACTGGAAGGTGACAGTTCTGCCAACCCCAACCACCTGGTTCCTTGGTCTCACCACAAATGCCGGGGGCACTGGAGGACAGCCATGAGAATGGTTAGCCATTGAATAGACAAACATACCATAGTATATTATTATAGTTATCATAATATTACAGTTACATGTGGTCTGGCTTATTTGAATGAAAGACAAAAGAAATTTGACTGCAGCTACGGTGCCTGTATTCAAATCTGTTGGAACAATTCAGGCTCTCTTTCAAAACTTTGGACCGTTTGTGCACAGCAGATTAAACAGTAGGCTGATCAGCTTCAAAATGCAGGCATATTATAGTTGTAATGAATAGAAACAAAAAAAATACAGGGTTACTCCCATGCCCCCTCATTTGCATGGGCAAGGGCATGGACCATTAAAATTTACATGGAAATGGGAAATAAATTTGAGCCATCTGTCCATGCTGACACCCTCCAATAGCTCAGGCCTCAACCAGGATGCAGTATCCATGCATCTTAATGACCAATGTCATCCATGCAGGCCTTGCTGGTCTAATAGGCCATTTATGTGAGGAGACACACCCTCAATGTAGAGGTCCAGGGGCAGGCCAGCTTACATCTACACTGTACTTTAAAGAGGAGTCTGAATACATCCTCAAATATCATAAATCAGCTGGCGTTTTAATTATTTCTATACAGCACCTGTGTCAAGTAAAGCAATCTGAAAGCTGTCATTTGAAATACAGACTTAATCTGTCCACCAATGCGACGGGGTGTTTGGTAATGCATAAACGGAGAAATAATAGAATGAAATGATGCAGCTTTACCTTGGAGGCCCAAGCTGAGCATATTTTTACCCATTAATGTCCTTTTGTCACTGTTGCCCATGACAACAGAAACATGAGTGCTGATTGGAGGGTGGAGAAGTGATGGGAGGAGGATGGAGGGGGGTTGTGACAGCTTCCTGTCTCTGTCAGGGCGGTGAATAGGTGACGGGTGACATTTCAACTTACCAGACACGACTAAAAAGGAAACAAAAGCACAACAACAAAAAACCCGAAGATGAATAAATAAACAACAAACAGCATGACATTAAGATGAGAGATAAGGAAAATAACAATGTGATGTCCATGGGTTCAAATAATCATGTTCTTGTTATTCTATGAATAAAAGATATGTCATATTTCACCCTCGGCTCAAGACCCAGGGGACATGATAAACACGGCAAAGGATAATTACCATGAGTGATCAGGAATGCATTAAAATCACACACACAGGACAATACTGAAGAATTCAACATTCCTTCCCAGTCCTGGGACACGTTCAAGGACAAGAAAAATGTTGGATTAAGTAAAAGGTCAAAAAAAAAAAAAGAGGCACACAGACAATACCATGAAACACACAAGACAGATGTTTTATGCTTAGCAACATCATGCTTTGTTTGCTTTCCTCCTCTCTTTCCAGCTGCTGTGTGAAGGTGAATCTCCCCTGTACCCTTAATGAGGTTGAGAGCACCCTGAGGAGCAGCGAGATCACAGTCCTTCAAACACAGCCTCGCAAATATGAGCCTGATTCATAAAACCAAGGTGAATGTTAACCGTCAGTCTTTGGCCATAAATCTCCCTCGGCCAATCACTCACCTTATCTAATCTGTCTGCTTCAACGGCTCCCACGGAAACATAAATGCTGTCAGTCAGAGTAATGACCCACCCCTCCCTCCTCCCCCTGCTGGCCTTTAAAATGCAGATAAGACTTACATCAAACACTCCCAGAAGAAGACGCTCACCGCTATCCGTGTGCGAGAGGCTCTAGATGCACACAATCATGAGAACAGACACGCCCACAGATGCTCAAGCCCCCTAAAACACAGACACACATCCATTCATGTGTGTCTGAGCCTTTAATTAGGTAACCCTACCTCTCCCATGCTGCTGTGATCACAGTTGTGGACCTGGAGGGAGAGGTGAGCCTTAAATCTGACCGGGCTACTTTGTTGTGGGCTTTCCGCTAGCTCACAGCACAAGAGAGGCGGGGGGGGGGGGGGGGGGGGGTCTCTATCAATAAGCTAATCAGAGCAGCTGAGGAGAACACACTGAGCACTGTGGCCTCCAGCCCAATAGGAGGCAGGCTACGTACCAAAGAGCACAGCAGAGATATTAATGGGGATTTGAGCAGCGCTGCTGTTCAGTGGGCCTGACATCAACACGAGAGCACGACTGCACGCGGAGGATTTAGCATGATTAATAGCAGCTCCCATCGGGAGGTCTGTAGCATGTTTTAGATGTTCTGTCCCTCTCTCAGATTTTGTGTACCGTCCGTCAGCTGAAGTGTGGCGCTCACAACACAGCGAGGGTCTATCTGATGGTGAGGCTGCAGACAGGAAAGCTCCTCTCATTCACTCTTTTGGCAGCAGCTCCAAGTGTCCTTCCAGACACTTAACATGGGTTATTAGCAACGCCGCTCTGTGGACTACTATTCCATTCAAGACCTTTCTATACGTAAATCAATGCTCACAGCAAACTTAACCAGCCGAGAGAAAAAAAAAAGACTTGTTGATTTTCTGAATTCTGTCCAATACGGTCTGAAATATTTACATTCCTATGGTTGAAGTCCACTGGTGAGGCTTAATTAAGAAATACAGTATAAACATCATCCAACCACAGCAGAGCCAGATCAAAATGCCTTTGTGTTCTTACATCTCTGAAAACACACAGTCTCACATGTTCACGCACCCTCAGAATAGCTGAACAGCCCATCTCACTGAGGCATTCTCATGTGGCTTAGATTAATGATTTTACGATGAAACTATAAAAGCGGCTGGTGACTCGGCCAATTGTGACTGTCTCCCATCAATCAATGAAATATTTCACTCGACATATTTACGAGTCCAAAGGAGGTGTAGTAGACTGACAAACACGCGCGCAAGACAATAATTCACTGATTAAGTTAGTAACGAGGGCAGGGCACGTTGAAAGAAAAACAGCCCGAGGCACCGCTTCCACAATGTCGACATTGTTCGCTGACAATCGGAGCATGGAAGGTGTGAAAATCCCCCTCTGTCCACACAGAGCTGGATTCTACTCAGAAACCGTTAAAAGGGATTTGCTTTGTAGGACAATATCTGAAATATTAAGTGTGCTGCTATAGGTTTAATACAATTTGCACATACCATATTTCAGCGATAAACAAAGTGCATAATAACGCTGTGGGGAAAGGCGTCTATATTTAACCAGTCCTTTCAGAAGTCCTATTTTAATTCCACTGGTTTTATAGTCCATTTACACAGCAGATTTAGCAGAGAAAGCTGAGTTCAAAGAGTATTTACATTAATTCCACTTCAGCCTTCAATATCGGATTACCCATTTGTGGTGCAGTTCTCTCTGCCATAAGCTCACTACCGCTGGAATTATATAATTCAGCTGCTCGGTTATTCTTATGCAGCGGCTCTGCAGTCTTGCCATAGTTTAATGCAGAGTGACAGCATTGCCCACTAAGCACACAGACCAAACTCCTGCCCCCCACATTACTGTTGTCTTCACTACTACAGCGACATCTCGATACCTATACATCGTTTCTCCTACTTTGGCCTGTTCAGACCTACAATTACCCGGCTTTTCTTTCCTTTCTTATGCCCGCATCTGTAATTAGAAGCATGTCATTTCCGGGCGTGGGACTGTGGCCTGCTTGTCTTTAATTAGCTGGACTACTCAGTGCCCACAGCCTCCCTGGCCTCCTCATGTCCTGGTCTGGTTCTGAAGCACGGGGATCTGGAGACTAGAGAGAAATGGTTCTAGGAACTCTGAAAGCTTGGAGGTTCAGGCATCAGTCAGATTCAACCATGAGAGAGGAACAAGGATTCCAGTGATTCATGCTACGGCGCTCACCTGATCTTACACTCCAAGAAAGACATTTGTCCCCTTAAATCTATGGCAGGGGTTCTTCTTTGCTGGAGTAAAATCAGTTTAAGTGCTTTTACTTCCGTTTTCATGCCTTTCTAACTCTTATTATGACATGGGGGGGGGTTGAAAGGCATAATGTATGAAGAAAGGGTCAGTGCTTCACTTCTGCATGCAGGCAGCAGGGAATTGGCCTGAGGTTAAGACGTTTCATTTCCACAGAGGACAAGGGAGATTTTAGCATTTCAAATATGTTTCTAAGCCTGGAGAAGAGCTTATTGAACCAGCGCATCAATGCTGTTCCCTTTCATTAACTAAGCTTTCATCTGGGAGAAGGAAAGAGTGAAAAAAGGCAATAAGAGAAGCGGATATATTGACGGGTGTATTGACAGGAGTGCCTAATGTTGCTGTTCAAACCAATCTAAAGATTGTTGTCTTGTGGAGAAAATCAAGAAATAATTGCAAAGGGTGGCCATGTGAAGATGAAGTATCTGTGTGTGTGGGGGGGGGCTGGCAGAGGAATAAAATTGCCTTGTCTCTTTATATCTCTGCTGTGCTGATGGCTGGGAGTGACATTAATATGATTGAACTCACCACAGAAACCTCCCCCCCTGTATCCTCTTCACCACAATCGCCCCCCAGCCCCAGTTCCCAACCCGTTCTGCCTCAGCGGTGAGCCGCCACCGAGACCAACATACTCACTGTCCTTCCATCCAATCCTCATCTCCCGTGCGCTAAGCCTCCGCCTCCTTCCCTCCATTCTTCTCTCACGCGACTCCTAACATTCCCATTAGTTTGCCGTTAAATGGCCCCTGTGTTCCTCTGACTCTCAGGAGGGTATGGGGGTGATCCCAGCCCCCCAGTTCCTCTGAATGGTGTCTTTCTGAATGTTCACACTGTGTGACCAGCTGCTTTATATTCCAACTGTGTTAATAAGATGTCCAAAGGAAAGGGCCACAGGAGACACAAGAATATTCCATTGGATCAAAAATAGTACTGTATGTCTTAAAACATGAAGGAAGACAGGCCTCTGGAGAAATGCCACTTGTATAGGGCAAATGAAATCGATCGCTGTTGAGCTCCCATGTGCACAACTCTACGGCTGTTATGGATTTTTGCGTTTCATTTTATTAGAAATCAATCGGCTAATTGAGAGAGAATAGTTGAAAGTGATGACCGTGTAGTGCTAAAGCTGAGGGCTATTATCGCAATGCGGCTGGGCTAAATTGCATTTGAATCAAGCTGCACAGTAACCCAAAGAGGAAATGAATTCACACCAGCTGTCCAAGGGGCTGTAAATGATCAATTTGGCCAAACAGAAAAGGTATTCTGTATTACCGTGGACGGTGAGCGTGGCCGACGCTTCCGCCTTGCCCACCATGTTCTCGGCCACGCAGGTGTAGGAGCCGACATCAGCTGAGGTCAGACGGCGGATCTTCAGGGTGTGGTCCTCGCGAATCTCATATCTGGGTTGAAACAGGTTTAACAAATGTTGTCAAACACACAGAAACTTTGCAGACTGAGTGCGATGTGCGTCAGCTGACGACAGACAAAAGCGAGCAGAGGAACAAAACAGACAGGGAGCGGGTGAGGGAGGGAGGCATTGTGTTATGAAAGAAGACCAGTCGGTGAGTCATACCTTCCTTTGGGCAGGTCACCATCGTCTTTCCTCCAGCGCACGGTGGGAACTGGGTCGCCACGGGCCTCACACCTGAACTCTACACTCTGGTCCACTAACACCACCTGGCTGCCCGGGCGACGCACGAAGCTGGGGCGCTCTGCGAAGATAAAAACGGCACGCGAATGAGCGATCACAGCAGCACTGGACTAATGATGTGATTAAGGTAGAGTCATTAAATCTGTTGCTTTCATTTCCTCAATAAATCTCGGTTTTGCTCTTTGCAGTCAGGCTTCAGAGCCAAGTATGAAACTCAATTGAAAACTGAATGAAGCCCAGCGGAAAAAGCCGTCTTGAAAATAATGTTAATGTAAATCATTTAGATTTAGGTCCTGTGAGGTGTCCTGGAATGAAAACGAGGAAATAATTGACTTGAGTTTGTCTACAGAGCCTCGACAGGACAAAGTTATAAGCAATTTATGGTAATAACGCACATTAAATAAGAAAAAATATAGTCCAGACAGTAGACATAAGTCATAAGGACAGGAAACTACTTAGTGGTACAGTATATGGTTTTAATTACACAAGACAAGGCAGTGGATTAATTGAAGACAGAGAGAGTCTGTCCTCTCCTGTCACCTTGTTGACCCCATCACCCTCAAATCCAGCTCAGATTCTCCAACAGTGCAGGGTCACCACAGCACTTCCCCATGTTCATCTTTATATCGCAAGAAAGTTGCTGTGAACGCATCAGACTTGGGCTCCAAAAACTCACCAGGGTGGTTTATGATTAACCTCAGTTCCTGGGTTACAATACTCTGATGGACAAACACAAAAGCTCGGAGCTGGCCTGGTTTAAGCCCTGACAGTATTATTTCAGAGCAATTATTCATCTTCACAAAACCGGCTTTGTCGCCGTTCCGTCTGACAGATTGTAAGAGGTCTCTGAGGAGGAGAGGTGGAGGAAGTGAAAAAGCTGCCAATAAAATCAGGAGTCTGGACATGTTCTCTGCTTGGACACAGCAGAGTATCGGGGTCAGAGGTCACTCATGGTGAAATAAGGTGCTGCTGGTCACAGGAGAGAAGCTGCTGGGGCCAGCGTGGGATTCATAGTTAAGTGTGAGATTAGAGGTCATCTCACACTCTATCTGATAAAGGTCAGCGACACCATTCAGCTCCCTGAGAGACAGACAATCAAAGCTTAACATCTGGATTCTGTTTCTCACTGCAGACAAACAGAAAAAAAATGTGTGTGTGTGCATGTTTGTGGCTTGGACGCGCACAGACAGTAAAGCAGACAACAGATTGAGATACTCCAATAGAGAAAGGGATTAATTACCGAGCACTGTGAGTTCAGCAATTTCACTCTCTCGTTCCCCAACCATGTTGGTGCCAACGCACACGTACTTCCCAGCGTCACTCTTCCGGGCATTTGTGATCATCAGCTTCCCTCCACGTATCTGAGGGAATAGAAGAGGAAGAGGTGAGAGGCGAAACATGGAGAGAAAAAAACAGCGATATTAGAGTGTGAGAGACACTTGGGGAAAGCGGTTGACACGGAGAAAACAGAAAACAGCATAGCTCAACCATTACAAAACATTTCCTGATTGCATTTAAGAATGCCTGTGAGCATTTACTTACCAAAAAGCCATTACAACACCACGATGAAATGTACTCACAAACACATAATGGCTTGGTGCTGAGGAGCGTTTTTTTATTGGGTTTTTGCTCTGCGCTTACAGAGATAGAGACCAGCTCTCTCACCACTTCTAGCTGTTCCCACTCAGCCTCCACTCGAAGTCTAAATCACTATCGGTCGGCCTCTTCCTCCTCAGGGTAAGCTGAGCCAAAGAACACTTTCTCAATCCAACACAACCGCAGGTCCCTGAGGGAACACCTGAGGCACTGCAGGACGGCAAGCACTTTTCCAGTCACCACAAAGAGCTTCAGGACACTTCTGTCGGGAGTGTATGAAAGAAAAGGTTTCTCGGAATTTTTTTTTTGTGTGTGCATACAGCTACAAGTGAGAGCAAGTGAACATACATTCAAGCACACACACCCAGCAGTCAGTGTGTGTTTGTCCAGGTGAATGTCATGTCTGTTATTTCCCAGGGCTTTGATTACAGGCCAGAGGAGGTGCTTTGTTCTCAGGCAGTCAGAAAGGCAGCCCCGGCCCCAGCCCAGGCCCCTCAGCCCTTCTCTCAGCTCACAACCATGCCAGTCAGCGCCGAGACAGACAATAGCATGGTGCACCAGTGATCTCTGTGCCTTGATGGGGCTTAAGGTTTTAAATGTGCACATCAGCCTGCAAGACCAGGACCGCCACCTGCAAGCAGGTAATCGATACCCTCATTAGAGACACAGTGACAGAGAACTTGACACGCAATATTGCAAAGATCTGCTATCCCTGCGAGTGCCGTGTTAAACTCAAGCTCTGCTGCATGTGTTTTCACTTGCAAGCTAAGATATATCTCAGAAGAATCTACACCGCTGAACTTTAAATACAGTCAAGTTTTCATCACCTGGACGTGAGAGACAAACTTAAAACGGCGTGCGTGGCAAGATTTTCTAAAGTCGCCAGTGTAAGTCTGAAATTCATCAGGGACAGCGTTACAACCGGACACATTCCTCTGGTTCTGACGCATTCCTCAGCCCTTCACCCCTGTTTAATATTCATGGAAAAGCAGGAGGCAGAGGGACTTGAAGAGGCTGCGGAAGCCTGGCTTATTTAGGGAACCCCGCGGTGCAGGAGGGGTTTGAAGTATCATTATGTTACTGTTTGTTTGAGGAAAGGCTTAACAGCTAAAACACTGTGACACTCACAAAGCACAAGGTCAGGGCAGACCATACAGCAGAGAAAGAGGGGGGTGTGCTGTTGGGTCCGCAGAGCTTTGACATGAGGATCCACTTAAGGCCCCGTCCACTCTATCCATATTCTTACCTCTGTGTGTCTGTGGCAGTTTCCCATTCTCCACAGGCATATTTGGAGTGCCAGAGCAGCAGGGACTCTGAGAGCTGGCTAAAGTAAATGAATGCAGCGGCGGCAGCCCTCTTTTTCTCTGCATGCATATCCTCTCCACACAACACAGCGAAGCACACAGGCAGCTGAAAGCCCCAACAATCTGACCATTATCCCTGCATTACAGGGAGATGGCTCTATCCTGTTGCCTTTTGTCTCATGTCATTTGGCAATGCTGATAATGAAAAAGCCCCTATTCAGCATGCACTCTGTTGGTATTCACACAGCAGTTCATTTTCCAGGCTGATAATTAGCCACAACTATTGCACAGAAGGAGGAGGACAATGTGCTGCATTTTGGCCATTTATGATGTTGCTGACAGACTCTTGTTTTAAGCAGACGACGGCGTAAAAACGGGCATTTTTCCCGCTTATGTTTATTTATCGTTTACTTGTTGTTCCTGAAAGACCTGTTTGATGAAGTTGAGAGGAGAGTGGCCAGCTGCTGACAGGGTAATAGACCTACCTCACTTTTCATGGCTCAGTGGGGAAACATTTCACAACCGCCCCACATGAAGTCATGAATATATGTGAGATGGCACACAGCATGTCGTTGGTGTTTACATACAGCTGACTAAAATAGATAGAAAAACAGAAGGGTTCCTTCTGATGTGTCTGCCTCCCTCTGAAGTTCGCTCCCTCCTCCTCCTTATGCTGTGGCAACCAAAGACAAGCCGACCCATCCCAGCGAAGTGCGGTGCAGAGATAAAAAAAATCCCCGCTGCAGGTGGTTTGGGACCTCGCTCTGATCAACAGTGATCACCAAGGAGACTGCACGTTCCAGCATGTTGCATGGGGGCCAGACAAGCTCAGCTGTTCATCACATTATACAGATTCCACCCTCTGCTGCTCTCTTTAAAGCCCAATATTCACTCATACCAAATTTACTACAACATAAACAAACTCTGGACAGCGCCCCATGATGTCCTGGTTCTAATACAACGTGACCCGCTGACATGGGCGTGCACAGGACGCCGTCTGTCACCGCCGTTGATTATACATACTTAGTGCTACTTTAAAAGTGGTCTTTCGGGAGGGCCCAGTCTGTGAGGTTTCGTGCTTGACAGGAAGTTTACAGTGAGCTACACCAGCTGGTCCACGCAGCACTGTTAAATCCAGCAGAGGCTGTTTTCAGGTCCATGCAAGGCCCAACGCTGCTGCAGGCTACAAGGACACAGTCTGTGTCACAGCAACAGTGTTCACAACGTTCACTCGAAGGATTTCACCCATCAGTGCACAAAGTCACGTATACAGCAGCAAGAACAAGTCCTCACGTCCACCATGCAGGGGTTGGGATGGCTGTAAGTGCAGAAATGACGTATAAACAAGAGAAGTAATTGTATAGAAGGGAAAGATCAAACGGCCAACATGACTGTCTTCAATGCTGGTTTAGGAAAAATGGGATGTTTAATTTTTCCTAAAATACCATCTACAGTGTGGCAGTGGGAACAAATGGGTAGTAAGGTGTCAACACAGTAAATACACGATACGATCTCAATGTGTAGAAAACACAAGACAGACGATTCAAAGGCCACACAAGTTCCCTGTGTGTCATAGAGGTTTTGTGCTTATCTGTAACTACAGTCTTAACTGACGGACAGATGTGATTTGATCCACTTGAAACTAGATTACGGGCTTGTTTCTTTCAGCTATGCTGCTCAGCGCTCAGATGCTGACTCTCGATCTTCTGCCTGTGCAGCTTAGAAAAGATAGAAAGAATACTCACACACTGTTTGGGAGTCTGAACTGCGATCAACGTGCCCAACCTCAGCTGACCCTCACTGAGCAAAACTGTGTTTAGTCATGTAAAGTCCATCGCTCAAGACAGCCAGCAGCCATAAATCACTGTTTTAACTCACAGAGTAATGAAAATGCATTGAGCACAACTAGCCCGGGCTGGATTTCAGCGCTACGCTACAGGCATACAGAGTGGAACATCTTTATTACTCTATGTTGTATTTATTATCTGGGGAAGATTTGATTTTCCATGACTGTACTGTGAAGTTAGTCATCGTCAGCACTTGGAGGCCAAACTATTTGACTGCTCAACAACTGCACAACGTGCAGAACCTTAAAACCCCACCAGTCAGACTGTGAAAATGGGATCCAGCCCCACAGCTAACTACTTCCCCCTCACTAGCTGCTTGCGTGCTGAGTCAGAGTCTTGTATTTCCCTTAAGCACGTATCCAATCAGTATAATCAAACACAATTAAAAGTCTCTTCCTGCTCAAGGAAAACCACGATGGACACCAAGTCGTGTTTGGTTGAAACAGTATGAGCTAAGGTTATTCGAGCGAACATGCAGAGCTGATTGACGGGGCAGCACTGGCTGTGCTGTTGTTTTAATTAAAGCTGAATAATTGGAGGTTTGGTTGCGAGTCAAATGTAGGGAGTTGTTTGGATTCTGCAGGCGCTGCTGCTGCTGCTGAGCACAACTTTCTCCTCTTCGATTCTAGTCAGCTCATTTCTCCCTCCTGATCCGCGCTTCTCCTGGTTGATTTCATCAGCGGGTCATCCCAAATCAATGCCCTGCTGCTGACTGATGGAGCAAGACTTATTCTATCTACCTCAGTCATTAAAGGTTGTAGCCACCAAAATGGGCTGCTTTGGGTTTGGTAATTGCTATACGTGAATAATGAGCCAAATAAATCAATCTTTTAACAAACACTGATGTGCTGGTAATGACTTGACCTGCATCACTGGGTCACTCTATCTCATACATTTCAACACATCAACCTTATATACATCAGGCATCAGTAGATTGGCCTACGTGTCAGCAATAACAATGCTGAAGTGACTGAAGTTTCCAGAAAAAAAAAAAAAAGTCTTACAGTGATCCTCTCATCTCGGTCGTCGATGTTTATCCCGTCTTTTTTCCATGATATGGTGGGTTCAGGATGTCCACGTGGAGGCTGACACTCCAGGACCGCTGGCTCGCCTGCTGCCACGATTACATCTGCAGGGTTTTGTCTGAAGTCATCACGTAGAACTGCAGGAAAGCAGAGAGAGGGAGAAAAGAAAAAAAATGAACAAAATGTCAACAAAATCACAGCACTTACAGCTGTTACCTGCCGCAATTACAAAGCTAAAGGCAGCTAGTAAAACAGCAGTCAAGGTGTTTTGAAACACATCATTAATCCTGCACAGATGACACAATGTAAGGCACACATCACTACTGATTTTCTGCACATAGCCTACCACGAAAACTGACAATCCCACTAAAATCTCCTCACAGCGTCTAATAATAGCTAAATAAAAACAGGTGTGTATGGTCTACCCTTACATAGGTGCTGTTTTCAATGGCCTGCTTTCTTCTATATAACCACACTATCAATAAGCTTTACAACAGCGAGGATAAGCTGTGCCCATCAACATCCTGAATAGTGATGACCTTCCTCTTTGTTGACCGAAGCACACACACATATAATCATGCACACAAATACACACACACACACTTCACGACACCCTGATCATCGCCTCTCCATCATCACTTCTTCATCGCTCCCTGACGCTCCATATTTACATCCTCTGCGCTCATACAAGCGTGCTGCCTTAACATTGATGAAAATCCACATTAGATCCAATCCAACACTGGAGCCTTGCTAAGGACTTTGGTTGGATAAGATTCCTATTTGCATCAATTTTCCCTGGTAGAGGTGCTGTGAAAAAGATGACACAGCAATGGATTTTCATTATTGGGACATGAGAGGCCCGCAGCTTCTCATAGGTCTAATTTGATACTGAATGGATGTGGGGGTTTCAAGAGATGAACGGAGCAATTCTGATTTTCATTTGGGGCTGAATGCAAAATTACAAAACCTGCCTCACCTAAATTCATTAGTCTTTGCCTGCCTGCCTGCCTTATCAGAATATCACATCAACATCATTGCTAACCAGTAGCTCCACAAAGCAGATCAATGCATATCTATTTTCTGAGGGGCAGCAGAACCATGTATCTCTGGAATCCATATCTCCAGCGTTCAAGATAACCTGGAGGTTTATTGAGAGGGGAGAAAGTAATGAAAAAGCAACAAGCTCCCTTCTGCACACACTGTGCCAGTAATCATTTTCCCAGCTTTGCTGTATATACGTATAAAAACATATGAAAATAGTGCTTGTAAATTTCAGGCTGAAATTCAGGCCACACACAAAGCCCACAAGGTCAGCACAGTGTGTGCATGTGAATGGCTAACCTTGTTCATGTATGGAAAAGTAATGTGAATGAGGGCTTGTGTCTGTGTTCTGGGGGGAAAAACAAGCTTTTGCCGTCTATTGTCTCACGCTCCTCAGCTTGCTCGAAAGTCACCTCAGTCACAGATCAAAGTCAAGCTCACCCCAGGACCCCTCACCTACTGACAGCCAACAAATTCCTCACTAAACCCTTTAAGCACTTAATTGGTCATTGCTGAGCCCAGATACTGCTCTCTGCCTCTCGTAGCGAGGAGTGGGAATCCAGTCCAACAGTAGGAACCTGGTTTTGGTGTAAGATGGGTGGTAATAGCTTCCCCAGTCCTTCGCTGCATAATCACACCCACATCGCTGTAAGTGTAAACGTTACATTGCCTCGTCTCAATTCTTAAGCATAGGAAGAGTATTTATCAGAAACAAAGCAAAAGGGTTCCTCAGATATTCTGCGGCTCGTACAGTATGCTGCTGCCGCCTGTGAGTGGGAGGCACACCTCCACAGATAAATGCACAGCGCGCTCTGCACAGACAGATAACCATTATGTGTGTGACCCCCTAAATTTTCTACACTCACTCTGATCCAAGTCAAACTCAGCAGTGCAGCTGCACGGTGAGTGAGCTCATTTGGCGCAGTCAAAAGCAGATACAGCCATCCAGGAATGCAAATGTAAACACTAAACATCCGATCCATTAGAGCACCAGCTGCATCTGAAGAAACACTGTCTCGCTTTGTATCAGCAGGGTCACCTTGTTCTGAGGAGCGCTATTGTAAAAGTCAGCCTTGAGTTTCAAGGTGAGTGAAGCATTGGAGCTGCTGTGGCCACATTCACAAGTGATTTTTCTTTCTTTGTGTTTTTTTTTTTTGTTAAATGAGTATAAAAGTGGAAGCAACAGCTGGTTACAGTTGCTGAGAAACACTGTGTTGATCATGAGCGTGTACTCTTAAGAATTAAAAGAGTGTGTGGGAGAATTCATGCTTCTCCTGCACAGCTAAGGCAGAGCCTGCAATAAATGCTCGGGTGAGTAACTTTAACTCTGACATTAAGTGCACATCGTCTCCTCTCAGCAGGTCTCTACCCCCCCTGCTGGCCTCGCTGTAACTCTTTCAGCTAACATGCAGATGCATGTGTCCCTCTGGAAAATAAAAAGGGATGTTTGGTGGGGAAAAGAGGAAAAATAGGGATGCTGCACCGACTAGCTGGAGGCCTGAGGGAGAGCTGGCATCATCCAGTGTTTACACCAACAGCGCGGTGACCTCCACCCCTCCTTAACAGCACTCACTCCCCCACCTCGCTGCCCTCTCTCCTCCTCCAAACCAACACCTCTTTGTTATAAACACAGCTGAGTGCAGCGCAGCAGACAGCCCCGAACATCTGCGTAGTGAAAAACAAAATCCTCTGGGATGGAGGCAGAATGAGCAAGAATGAGACAGAGGCCGCCAGACAGTCTGTCAGACAGACAGACAGACAGACAGACTCAGATCTGGATGGGGTACAAAGCCCCAACTCTTCCGCCAAAAGCCCTGTCAGATCCGGAGCTGTGGTGGAATCGGTTGCCTCTGGCCCCCCTGGTTTAAATAAGACATCCAGCGTCCCTCCTTCCTGTATACATACTGCATAAGGCCCCGCTCGCCTGCCTCCCTGCCTGTTCCTGTTCTAGGACCCAGAATTGGGTGAAAGAATGGGAGAGGGAGGCTCTCACGCTGTGTGCTGTCCTTAAAGTGAGTGTGTGTGTGTGTGTGTGTGTGTGTGTGGTGTGGTCTGTGTTTGGGATAATGAGCCTGCTCTACCATTCTGTCTCTCTAGTGAGCCTGCAGCTGTCCCCTAGCAGATAATATTTCCTGCGCTATTAACAGGGAGGCCAACCTCAATGTGTGTGTGAGAGTGTGTGTGTTTGTGTGTGTACAGAGAGAGATTTTCAGTTTGTAGCTTAATATGTGGAAATGGGCCAAAGTCACAGGTCCCAGCATGAAGACGCCTCTTTGTCCGTCCTGGATTTGCTCAAATATGCTGATGACAGGATGAAACGGAGTGAATATCCGGACCTGGACAGATATCAATACGCTTTGTCAAGGTAAAGGGATCTATTTTGCATTGCGTTTCCTCTTTTCAGTGCGCTAAGAACAACACACATCCTATCTCATCTGGCTGACATGCCTCGCTGCAAGACAAACAGCTGACTGTGCATAAAACAACCATATCTATCCAAGCAGAGGTTTAGTTTGCAGTGGCAAGAATCTGTTGGGCCCTGCCAAGCCCAGTCTAACAACACTCTACTGTACTGTGTGATAAATCGCTCCCCAGGTCCACAGTAGCAAATTGGAGCTATGCTGAAGCTAACGCAATTAGCTGCCATCATTTCTTACGCCCAAACCCTCCTTTAAAGGTCAGCTGAGATGGCTGCACTCAGCTCTGAAAGCTCCCAGGTTCATCACCCCCCCCAAACGATCCCCTGTCCACCCACACACACACAGACACACACATGCGTGCACACAGACACAAAGAAACACACTCTTTTCCTCAGGAAATTGAAAACAGATGTTTAAATGTCAAATTAAAATGAGATTCCCGTGCTGGCCCTCCAACATTAATGAAAATGAAGACTTAATGCCACACACAAGTCTGGGTGGGAAGATCAGATGAGCTTTGTTCTGAGGAAATTAAACCAAGTACAACAAGCTTCCCCGCAAATCTTTGGAAGGATACAAAAACAGACCCACCAGGGAATTAAAGATTTATCATAAGGCACCCAGAGTCAATCCTGCAGAGACACAGAGCACAGCATGGGTCTTGCCTTTGGCTTTGGATTTTTCCTTCAAACAAAATGGACATGGCTAGTCCCTGAAGGGAAACAGACATGAACGATAACAGCAGGGAAACGGTACTAAAGAGAGGGAGAAGAACAGATGACGCGAGAGACAGTGAGAGATAATCCATTTCTCTTCTCTGTGGTCTCTCCTCCTGGTTTGAAGGTAGTTCTGCGTCTTTTAAACTCAACAAATTTGCTCTGTTCGCTTTAAAAGCCGCCTCAATGTCAGACTCTCGGGGGTCCAATGTCATCAAATATTACCTGAGGACATAAAGTGGGGATGAATGGACAGTGAGACACTGAGAAAATATCAAAAGGCTAAGCAGCTCCAGATGTTCATCTTTAGCAGAACCGCTATCCCTATTTACTGCCTCTATGATGCAGCAACGAGCCAAGTCAACAAGAACAAAATATAAAAAAAAAGAAAAGGTCAAAGCAGGGATGTTTCACTGATATTTTGCATGTAAAGAAAGCAGTCCCACATTCACAGCAGCTGCAGCACATTAAAATTCTGGTCAAATGACAAATTTAGGAGTATTAAAACAGGGCTTATATTGCCTGAGCTCCCCTCCAGTCCATTTCTACTTACTGTACAACATAATTCCTCTGCCCCCTCATGACTGTTGTTTGTGCCATAAGCAAAAATCTGCCTTATTCACAGTGCAGCTGTGCTGTGTGCTAAACCCTTCCATATCGATGCTCTTCACCTTGCCCCCAGCTCTGTCCTGTGGGACAAACACCTCTCATTCTCCCCCTCCACGAATCTCCCACTTTGTCTCTAAATTTCTCTCTCCCCTCTCAGCATTTGACCCCCTTATCTTACCTCTCTCTCAGCTCACACACACACTGAGCAGCTTACATCAAAGACAGGCTCGTAGCGATGGTGTGTTAACCCGGGCCACTCTGTTGCAAAGGCTGCTGCAGGTGGATGATTCGCCAACGGCGTGCGTACAGTGTGTGTATGTTTTTGCGCTGCATAAATCTGTAGTTTTGCTAGTGGGTGTGAAGATATAACAGGACTCCTGCTGTACTCTGGAGAATCACTGCCTCCCTGCTCTCCCTCCTCCCACTCATTCCCTCGTTCCCCCTTGACCCCACCACCACAGAGATGAGATTGGACACGGCAGACTCCCCTCTCTTTCTCAATCTGGCTCTCGTTCTTCTGCTCTGAGCTCATGCCCTCTTTCCCACCCTGCAGACACTCCGTCCCGTCCTGCAGCATGCAGGCTGCACTGAGCATGCCCATAACACTGTCAGGGATGGATGACTACGGATATAAACTTCACAGCTACGTACACATACACAAATACAGAGATAAAACTGACATGAAAGGAAGTTGTAGATAATAGTGGACATGACAATAAAGCCACTGCACACTTTCGACAGCGAAATGTTTTGTTCTTTTAGAATTAAATTTATAGCTTCACATTTATTTCCAAATGCCGCACTGATAAATCATGTAGAAAACAATAGAACCTCTCTAGACAACCGTGACATTCAATATCAGGTCACATCTGCAGAGTTACACTGGTTAAAAATACTTGACAGGCTAAGTGCCTGGTTGACCGAAAGACACCTTGTGGACACCCGTAAATATGTCAACAAGAGGAGACAGACTATTACCCGCCTGGCCTTTAGGGTTTGCACCTGCACACCCTGAATGCCGTGAGGTCATCCTCCAGACTCAGATGTGATGTCATGTCACTGAACCGAGACAGGATGCCCCTATTAGCTCTTATAAACATTCAGAGCCGGAACAATAAACCATGTGAGTTCATTAGTAAATAAACAAAACACAGGCGTACATGTGCCTGTCAGCATGTTCCCTCAACTTGTCTTACTTGCTATGGTATAAAGATCGAGCTTCACTGAAGCAAGAAAATCACTGAAGACATCTCGACATTTGCAGATCAGATGAGACCGTGACTCCGTGCTTTCATCAGCATCCACACAACGAGCAGCACATGTGCTACAAACTGTAGAGATATACAGACGCAAATGTAAACGGCGCCATGTAGGGAAAAGAATCAGGCCGGTGTGTGGACCGAAGCTGGGCTAAGGCGAGGGGGTGGAAAGGCATTTCCACTGTGCCGTGCCAGGTGATTACAGTCTAGGTGCCCGGTCCAGACCAGGTGATCTACAGTCACTCGCTGCGGCCCGGCGAGCGGAGTGCAGAGGGTTCAGCCTCAGCGCTTCATCCTCCGCGTTACACACTACAGCAAACACATGCAGACCTCATGTGCATTAGTATCCAACAGCAATTATGTCTGTACATAAAGAAACACAAACATCTGCACACACAGGCGCGCGCGCACACACACACCACATAAAGGGAACTTCACCCCACAGCCGCGCAGACAGAGAGGCCATTGAGTGCCTGTGTTTGTTTAAATGGTCATAAGTCTTCTCGTCAGGCTTGGAGAGAGAGGTGGCGTTTGGCGAACACGGGGAAAGGCACAGAGGGCAGAAGGGAGGGCAGGTTTACGCGAGTGACTGAGTGAGTGAGTGACTTGGCACCTCATAGTTCAATAAACAGTGCCGGTTTGATTGGAGTGCCGGGTGAGCAGGAGTTTGACTAAAATAAAGAGTGTTTCGAGTGCTGGGGCTGAACAGGCAGGAATGTCGGAGGAAAAAAAAACCCACAGCTCGAGAACGACCCTCTGTGAACAGAAATGTTATAAAAAGCAGAAATACAAATCCCATAAAATCCTGATAGGAACAACCGCCGCCATAATGCAAACTGTGTAATAAACATCTGTATGGGATTATCACATTTAAAAGTAATTATTGAAAGACACAGACGAGCCATTTGTGGATTTGTCAGCTTCTGACAGATCAGCTCATACACTGCACATATGAAAGCAATTTCAAGGCTGTTGTTATTCTGAAGGAGAGTGTGTTACCTGTAGTGGAAACACAGCATCGAGCAGCATTGTTACTACACGCACAGAGTCATGTATAGTTTTCTCATTAGGGGCTGGCCAAGCAAAATTAAATATTCTGTTTGCACAGCATAGAGCTGATGCCAATTGAATTCACTGTTTCCATTATCAAACAGTGTTTTAGCAGTTTCACAAGGCAATAAAATAATAATGAGGGAGATAAAGGAGGGAGAAGCAGGTAAATCGACGTATTTTACAAGTACAGAATTCTTCATTTTGCAGCAGCCAACACTGAGCTGCCAGTACTTAAAGGACCAGTGTGTAAGATTTAGCGGGATCTATTGGCAGAATACAGCAGAAATGGGATATAATATTCCTAAGCATGTTTTCATGAGTGAATAATCACCTAAAAATGAGAATGGCTGTTTTTGGGACGTCAGAATGAGCTCTTCATATCTACACAGAGAGTGGAGTCTGCCCTGTTCCTACAGCAGCCCAGTATGGACAAACCAAACACTGGCTCTAAAGACGGGCTCGCTGGCATTATTTGTGAGTTTCATGGCCACTGTAGGTTCGGGAGGTAAGGGGTTTTCACCACACACTGGTCCTTTAAAGACACATGTCTATGAAGTGTCCTCATTTATAGGTGGAGCTCTCCTGCCTCCTCCCTGAGGACAAGGAGGAATTGAAAACCCCAGTAACCCAGCTCACTCTCATCACTCACTGTGAAGTCTTAAGCCTCGAGGCCTCTGCATGGAGGTACAAAAGAGCAGATGTAACACTATAGTTCACACACACACGTACACCTGTACAGTATGTTTTCTCATTCTCTGTCTCTTTCTCCCTCTCACACACAACAAGCACTGAGGCCACGGGGCTGTGGCCTGCCCTCTGTGAACTGTGTCAGGAGCGTAACCTGCTTCCTGCGTACGTGTACGTACACAAAATGAAATACGGTTGTGGCATCCAGGCAGATCTTAAAGGCAGGTGAAGAGTAATGCATTTGCAGGCCGAATATGACGAATCTCCACATTCTGAGCAACATTTCATCTTAATGGACAATTCAAAATGTCTCAGAGTTTGTCTTACAGAGCGCGTCTGCATGTCGACTTTCTTGCACGCCATGTGTCTGTTATTATGACAATGATTGATACGCCTCGGGGTAAGTATTTTCCTAATAAGGGTCTTTCTTATTGACCTCAACATAAATGTTTCCACTGGAACTACTTCGTACTGAAGAAACGCTTCCCATGAATTCGCTGACAGTGTTGTTCTGTGGATTATCCAGAGTAATGGGGACATCGATTCTGTTGCTGCTGAATTTTTTAAATGTAATTCTTCAACGCTGCGAGCACCATAAACAAAATCCACTTCCTTTGTATTGGAGTAGAGGCAGACCTCTCACAGATATCTCAAAGCCTGGCCTTCTAAAAGCAGCTATGTGCAGGGCGAGATGCTCCCTGAGGTAAGTGAGAAAATATGTTTTTTGTAATTTGGGTGAATTGAGCCTGTATGACCCTCTATCTTTGCCTCTAAATCTTTCACTCTTTTCTCAGCGCCGCTCTCTCGTCTCTGCCTGCGTTCAGCTTTACTAGGCTGTGCTAGTCTGTCTGAGTCTTCACACTGTAATGGGATTTTACACAGCACACAACTGGTGAGTATATGCAGATTGCACATTTGTCACCATAGAATGCTCATTATAGTAAATCCCTTTACCTCCAGAAAAGCAGGCGAGAGCCGTGGAATATCTTTATCCACTTGTGCCTAAACCCCGCTACGTGTTTTACACAGCTCAGTTCACATTGTGTCAGTTATGTTTGCTGACAATATCTCACTGTGAGCTTCCCTCCAGTCCGTGTGGCCCCACCGGCTAACCCTCTCCCAGCATCTGCAAAGATGAGGGCCTTATTAAAACAATCTTCCCAATTAACATTCCTGGCCCCTGGAGCCCCACCAGCCCTCCCCGTAGACCTCCTCCAGATCTGACCCCCTCCTCAGCCATACATTGACAAAGAAGCTGTGTATGACCCAGAGCAGCCACGGGACCCTTGAATATGACTGGCCTACGAGGGGGATGTGAGGCAACTTGTTTTTCCTTCCAGAGGAACCGAAATCTGTGCGGTTGTCTGTTTTTGCATGTGTGTTTGTTTGTGCGTTCATCTGTGTGTGTGAGGACGAGGGAGAGAGAGAGAGGGGACGACACAGGAATAACCTGGCGGCGCTGTCGCCGTAAACGCTAATTTGATGTGACATACAATGATATGGGCTCATTTGCACAGGGTGGATAGCTCGTGATCCCGGGCGGGAAGGAGTAAGTACTGTAAGAGGAGCCTGTCAGCCAGCTAACTCACACCATCAGAGAAATTACATCCATAAACACAGCCTGCTTTCCTGCAGAGTGCCATTTGACCTGCCGCTTACTCTCATCTGAGCATTTTGGAACATCTGCGGCAGATCTTTTCACTTCTCTATTAGCCCGAGATCTCACGGCCAGATTACGAGGCGCTCCCCAGTCTCGCGCTTATCTTCCCAAAACAAAGATATATTATCGACAAACAGCGGAGAACGATACAGTGTTATTCTATAGTGGCGCTGTGCAAACAGGACCCGGGCAGGGGGGAATGAGATCCTGGTGTGGAGATGAGACCCTCTACAGTGACTGCGGGTCTGGCTTTGCTTCGTGTCAGAGATAACGGAGATCACAAACATCATGCAGCTCCCGCTCGCCTCAGCTCATTCGGACGTTCCAGCGGCTAGCATGCAGCAACTTCCACTGCTCCGGCACAGTTTGGCTGCGTGTAGGAGGTCTGTGTGAGCGCTCATGTGCAAGCAGGTGTGTTTGCTTGTGTTTTAGTTCTCCCTAGTGATTATGCTGCCAGTTTGTTTGGGCTACACCTTATTAATGCACATTTAATGAGAACCAGCGGACATGCGGTACGCGGATGTTCTCTCTGCAGAATATGTCAAATAAACTAATTCAAAGCAGAGAAGTTAGAAGTCTCACTTTCATCTTAAATTGGTGTAATGGAAATTTTAGCCTAACACACTTAGTTTCCAATGAAGGCCTAATTTAATAGAGGTTTAGGAAACAGTAGGAGTGAGCGATTGTTGCGGAGAACAGCGTGTCTCGGTCGGGACAGGACCATAAACTAGGATTACATCAGCGGCTGTTGCGGAGGTGACTGAGGAAGAGTAATATGATAGCGGCTGTGTGGAGGGAAACAGGCAGGCACAGAGGAAAACGGGAAAGGAAAAAACACTAGGGGATCCAATGTAATGTTACAGCAGATCCCTCAGCCTTTCGTCATGGCCACTTTCATTTCCACCATGCTGATCCTTCTCCAATCACTTTACCAGGCACAGGGGAGACAGGGCAGACAGGGAAGGAAGGAGGAAGAGGGCCAGAGAGAGGAAAAGGTTGTACAGGTTAAGTAAAAGCGTGGAAGTGGGGGGGTCCTCCAGAGATATAGGGCACAGGAATGTTAAAGAGGGTGAAACAAAGCAAATAACGGCGCTGGGATCCAAACATGTGCTGCAGCTCCAGAGGGGCACATCTTTCTCTGATCAGATGCCGTCCCCTTTCCAATGGTTTCCACATGGACCCTAAACTCTCCCAGATGGACCCTGGGAAGATGAAAAGATGTCCATATCCCTATCTAAGAGGGGATCTGTTACAGTGGGAAGAGATACCGAAAGGAACGGAGCGAGGGAATGCTGTCAGAGATAGTGTGCCAGAAAGAAATAAGAGAGTTGAAATTTCATCTTTGGCACTTGCGCACCACGTGAGCGTACACGCCTGCGCCATCATTGCAACACTCTGGTGCTATAGCTTTTCACTGCATTTGTCAAGTTGTCCATCATGTCATATCAAGCACGGCTGATGCCAAGGAGGAGGTTTTTTTTAAGTGTGGCAGAAATTACCCTGATCCCTGTGAAATTGACACTGTGTAAGGTTTCAAGACTTATGTTAAGCCCTGGATTTTCCATCTTTACATTTTCATTAAAAGAGGCACAGACACAAGAAAAGTGCCTTCGTAGTTCTTTTTTTTTTCTCCTTTGTTTTATGGTATACTTTGCTACTGTTAACATGGCTGAAACATCCTGGTGAGCTGATTTATGATCCCTCTCCCCAGGGTACAAAGCCAAGCCCAGCAGCGGGGGAAATTTAAGGCTGCTGCACCAGCTCCACTCAGAGAGGACTCTAAAATATCTGCTAGATTTATTGAAGTGGGAGAGAAATCTTTTTCTCCTCTGAGGTACTGCGTTCCTCTTGCTACTATAAAGCTTGGCAGCTTGAGACTAGCCTGATGAATATAGGGGGAGAGTCAAGGTGCACTGTGTCTAAAAATATTTTGCGTGGTGATTTTGGTTTCGTAATCCGTATTTGCGCCTCGGCACTGACTCGGCCCGTCCATTAAAGTCTGTCCTCTCCATCTTTTTGTCCTCGGTAAAGCTTTCCTGAAGCTCGCCGTGAGAGGAAACTCCACCTTTAAGTTTTTTTTTCAATCCACCTCTCAAGTGGAGAAATTTCTCTCTAGTGAAAAGCAACTAACTCATACAGCCGTCCATTAAAATCACATCTGTTTACGTTCATACTGCAATGTTCTGATGGCCGTAGTGTAAAACGGCATGAGATTGAAAAATTGCTAAGAGATGATGGACAACTGCTTGCTTCAGGGGGTGACATTAAAGGGAATATCAAATACTGATCTCATATCATTTCAATCCCATCCCCAGTCGGCTCTCTCTGTAATGCAGTGGGTGATGGGTCTAGAAAAAAGTAAAATATATAAATAAACACCTAATCACATTGAAGAAGATTCCTCTGGAGACAAACCCTGACAAGGATGATATGAAACCGATCACATGTACAACACAATGAACTTATTAAAGATCAGCCATTGGTACGTTTCAATTTTCTTTTCATAAAGGGAACTTATCCTCCTGGTTCTCATTTCCATTTTATTTTCTCCTTTTCAGTGTTGCTCAATCTGTTGTGGCTGTAAGTAGGAGTGATTTGTTTTGAAATTTCATGCATAGATGAGGAAGCTTTAAACCCTGACCCGCAAGCCTTAAGTCTTCCCCCACTCCTCCTCCTCTGCACTGTTTTGCTGAGCAGGTGTCTACAGGGACGACCATCGGAAGCAGCAACCTCTAGTTCACCCCTTCTTGAAAATAAAAGCCCACTCAACACGGATGCCATTCTCAACATCTAGAGGCATGTGGTCAGCCCAAAGGCCCGGTGCAACGTAGACAGATTACTCTGAAAGGAAAAGAGGAGCCCATCTGGAGCAGGAGGGGCGGGGAGCGAGGGGAAGAGGAAATTTAAGAAATGGAGGAGAAAGAAGCGGTTGGATGATTTGGAGGATAAGGGAATGCACCACGGAAAGACCGAGAAGTTTTGGGGGGGTGGGATGGAGGCAGATGTTTGAGTCTTTCTGCCAAAGGGGGATGCATGGATGCGTTAGAGATCTGAACTGCGCCGACTTGGGTGTGCTGTATAAATCAGGCTATGAAAGGGGTGAGACAAGGTAAAACAAGAGCCCATGTGAAGGACAAGCTGATCCTCGTCAGTCCAGACTATTCAAGAGAAAAACACTCGATTACACGTGAAATATCAAATTAGAGCTCGATCAGTATGACACATAATTCCATTCTGGCTGCTGGATGCTTGGCTGAGATTGCAGTGTGTGTGTGTGTGTGTGTGTGTGTGTGTGTGTGTGTGTGTGTGTGTGTGTGCCTCCAGGTTCCACACACATTTGAGGGAGTGACAAGTTCAGTGTGTGTTTGAGGTCAGCAGCCCTGTGTACACATACACCAACGTGTTAAGAGCTGCCGGGTTGTGTGGTCAGTGGTACATCTCATTAGAACCTGCTGACCCAACCGGTTCACCGCACTCACAGAGCAGCAGAGCTGGGGCGTATAGCAAGCAAGCGTGAAAGCAAACATGAAACGCTCCTCTGTGCCAGCAAACAAACTGTCCCCTGGCAGAGAGAGAGAGAGCGAGCGAGTGTGAGATCAACAAGCAGGGGAAGAAGCCCCCACAACCATCATGCTCTCCCGTCAGTATCTCTTCAACAAACTGAACATCATCGGCACTGAGAGGTCAGGACTCGGCGAACAGATAAACCCTTCCTCCGTTTTCCCCGGCTCCCCTGAGATAAGACGTGCCTATCGTGCCTCACACGGGGAGACAGCTTACCGCAAAATGCTGCCACCGCCTCCCCTGTGAGCAAATCATCAAATAAATCCATGTTTAGTTTCTGCCAAGCCCAAATATGCCAACATAGCCGTGATAAGAGTGCGTGCAGCTAAAAAGCTACATTGTGCTCAACAAAGGGGAAACAAGCAAGTCAGGGTGAGGATGTGATGAGGCTTGTTGCCCTCTGGAGCAGCAGATGAGGGCGTTCAGTTTGTTGTGGAGAAGAGCAAAATAAAACAGCATCATGTGGGTGAAACCTGCCTGGGAGCACAGGCCATATGGGTGACATCAATACTGTCCATCCACCATTTCAGCTGAGCATAGTGTTACAGTCTGCAGGACTGTAAATCAGCAGTGGCAGTATGCAGCGGCAGTAAAGCAGTATGCGGGGTGTATTACATGATACTTCTACTTCATTCCACCTGATTCGCATTGTTTTGATATGTGGGATGAAACTGGCACACCAGGGTTGCATTATGTTGGAAGGAAAACTGCACATATTTTAACTTCCCCTGCAACCAACTCGGTCTGCCCACAGAGTTTAGCACTGATTCCAAACACCCCCCCCTGCAGTACCAGAGTCCACATGCCTTCTATTGTCTGAGTCCCAACCATGTTGTCTGTATCTGGGAGAGATAGCATCGCAGTAAGCCCTCTCTGTGGAGATCTGTGGCTTTCTGAGACCTTCAGAGCCCGTGGAAGGCAGCACACCTGCACGCCAGACAATAGCAATGGCTCCTATAGATTGTGCTGGTCTTTGAAGTGGCGATGGATGCGAGCTCAATACCTCAGGCTCTGTGGTTTCAGCACGCAGCCTTTGTGATGAGAGACAGCTTTGAGATGAGACAACCGGCGCTTTTAAGGACGTTCAAGTGTTCGGTTGACCAGCCATTCCACATCAGACAAGGTGCTCGCATGAGAGGCACACAAAGCAAAAATTAAGAGGGTGTCTGAAGGCGGTACGTGCTTCGGTGCTCACCCTCTGCGGTCTGATCTGCCAAATTTTCATAGCACAGTTAATTGGCACGGGGTCAGGTAACAAAACAGAGACAGGGAAAATATACATGTGAGGGGGACACAAATCATGGAAGATGACCCGAGAGCTTCGGTATGTTTGGGCTGTGGAGGGAAAACACCACACAGACAGAACTTTACATTCCACACCAGAGTATCACAGCCACATCTAATATCTCTTCTGTCAGTCTGTGGTGTCAGCCCATTGTCTAACAGGCCTCCTAAGCATAAACTAGCTGTGAAATATGACATCATAAAAAGCAGTGGGTTTTTCGATTATGAAGCGGCTATGAATTATTCAGCGGTGACTGATGGTGATATTTTTCTCTCCATCTTTCTGCTTCCATCCCTGTCTCACAGCTTTTTCTCTCTACATTTGTGTCCTCTTTCAATCCTGTGGGATGTGTAGCACCACTGCTGAGGGAAGATCTGGACAAAGAAAGTCTGGAAAACATGGGAGTGTGACACTGTGACTGACTGGTGCTAAAGTGGATGCCTCACCTCTTGACAGGGCTACAACAAAGTCAAGTGAGTGGAAACCTTGACTGGTAAACAGAGACATCCCAAGCATGCCAGACGCTGGTCCGGTGTCAACACTGTCATCATGTGGCTAAAAACCCGGCAGTGTTGTCCTTACAATCCCACCGTCTGACCCTTTATCTGTCACCATCTATTTGACTATACCTTCTTAACTACACACCATCAACACAGGGCCTTAGAATAATAACTCTTTTCCTGCACATCACAGCGGTTTACTTTGCTTGCCTAAGCGTGACACTGTTGGAGTCACTGGGGAATGAGCCAGTCACAGGAGTGCATCTTCCCCGAGTGCTGACAGACAGGGCCATACAGTATGTCTCTGCATAGTGATGAGTAACGATCTCTCTGGGGGTCTGCGTTGCTGCATCTCATACATACACACATACATTTCACTGTACATCCTGCTTTCGAGCTGCACAGCAGTGCATACAGGAACAAAAGCAGACAGTTCAACTACATGGTCTGCTTTTGACGTCAATACCTAAAAAACCATGCAACAGCACCTTACAATGTTCAATGTAAAGATGTTTGGGAGGGTGCCTTTTTAGACCAGCTGCTGCCCAAATTTAGACATTACAGCTACCTTACTGTATTACTGCATCTGTTCTCGGCGGTTGGTGCTGGTTATCAAGTGGTGGTCTGTTTACTTTGTAAGCAACACAGTTGAGAAACAGTGTCAGCTCATAATGTTAGGCAGAGCCAGGCTTGGGTTGTTAATCCACTCTCAATACGTGTTTTACATGCTGGAAACAAACTTCTTACATGGAGTTGACTGCACAAATAAAGTTTTTTTGGCAGGAGCCTGCAGCCAGCGAATTCATTTTAAGCGAGTGGACATTCAGACAAAGCCTGAAACCAGCTTGAAGTCCAGACAGAAATCTGTGAATATTTACTTGGCCCACTTCCAGTTAAACATTTTGGCCTGCACTTAAGGTCGCCAAGGAAATGTGCATTATACGTGTTTATAAAACATTTGTTTTCACCGTCTACTCCCTCATATGGTGTCAGTGATTACTGGGCCAGATGTTGGGTATCACTGATTTAAGCTGGGAAGTACATGTGAGGACAAGACTCTGGGAGTCATTGTCCTCTCCTTTATCTTCACTGTGTTTTCTCTGATTCACCAGAACATAATCATGGTGTGCCAGTCCAATACACACAGGCACAGGGCCAGCCACAGAGGAGGATACAATCCATGAAAACTTCATTTCCTGACGCAAAACACATTGTTTTCTTCTTTTCTGTAATAACTCCAGTAATGAGAAAGAAAATGAAATAACTTCTAGGAATACGTGAAGCATGACAGCTATTCACCAACTAGGCCACGTGCTCTGATTCCCTATCTGTTTCATTCAGGCCTTCACGTGTAAGCATGCACATACTGTATTAGCAATGCCACACAGATAGAAGCGGGACACCGGGCGCACTGCTGCAAAAACACTGCTGAGCCTCTCACTAATGTACTCCAAATTATGTGCTTCAAACGAGTCACCACCACTAACAAAAGCCATTGTTTAGAATGGCTGAAGTAAGGACAGGCAGTGATCAACCTGAATGGTGTAGTAAGAGCAATCTACGGCCACTCCACATGAAACAGAAGAGCGATGCCCCGGCTGATGAGGCCCTCCACCTTCTCATCTGTCCACTAAAAGCCCTCTGCCACTGCTTCATGCATGCATCCCCATCCACCCACACCCTGTATAAGCCAATAATGAGCCCTGCACTAATGCATAGGAACAACACAATTAAATCCAAAACGGACAACTCCCCACTCCAGTCCAGGCATGAGCATTCAAGAGAGTGCTCATCGTGCTGATGTGTTAGTGCTTACGAGGATGTGAGCTTGACCACTCGTGCATGTATATCTGTGTGTGTTTGCTCTAAGAAGCAGAGCAGAGTGGACAGCACCGGCCAGCAGCCCTCTGACCTGTGGCCTGAAGGCCTGCTTTAAGACGGCAGTGCTGGTTTGCAGTAAGTTCCTCCCTCTGGCACAGAACCCTTTGGCAGGTCACCATGAAACACACAAGCCACAGGCACATGGATCTGATCCAGGATGCCACGCTTGGTTTGAACTCTCTCTTGACAAAGAGGAAAAAAATAATTTCCCTCCAGAAAATCCTGGAAGAAAGGGAACCAAGGAACCGAGGAACAGTTCAGCAGTGTGCTGCACTGTACTCAAAGAAATCCAAATCAGATTTCCGCTCTGACAGGCAAACCTCAGCTCACAATAATAGTTTCACAGAAGCAACATTTGCTTCTCTCCACACTGTGTGTGAGTTAAATTGTCTACACAATGGCTCATTTGTTTTGGCCCTGATATATTTGTCTTCTTCTGTCTCTTTTTTCTTTGGGCCAAGAAGAAAATCATTCTTGGTTTCTGTGCTGCCTCGCCTTTCCCCATTTCTGTCACAGCTATTATTTCATGAAATCTGACTCCTGGTATTCCGTTTCTTTTCAATTTCCTTTTCAGCAAAGCCCGAGCATTCCCGCCTTCCATGTCAACCACCTCCTAGTTCAGAGTACAATGTGCCAAAAATATCTCAGTACCAAGAGGCAATCTTAAAACTACATTCAATTAAATTTGCCATTCCAGTTCAAAATAGAAGGAACAAGCTTTGCTTGTTCACAAAAAATACAAAAACCACCCATCCCGGGATCTCAGTCAGCCTTTGTTCTACAACCCTGTCAGTCTATTTATTTACTCCTCTGAGTTTCGTTTGAGTACTTGTTTTGGACAGGCAACATGAGCTCAACAGACTACCAAGGAGTCCCTGACAGCCCTCCCATGATTTCCTTTCCCCAAAGATAATATACACTCTAATGTAGAAGAAGAAAGATGCTAATTGACCTGAAATCAAAGCTAATTGGCTTCTATTTAGCCTCTTCCTGTCCTACAGCAGAGCGGACACTGGGGGAATATTCCATGGTCCAATTCACAGAATACCACCAACAAATAAGCAGTAATGAGCAGAGGGGAGTGTGATAGCTGGACTCTATCTGTATCCGCAGGGTGGGGGGTGAGCCCCTGGCTGAGCTGCTGGGTACAGACGACCTGACCTGTGTTTGCCTGCATGCTGCATGATGCAGCCTGGGCTGATAGATATCTCTGTTGCTGGCAGTTCCCACCATAAAGTCTCATTCAAACTACCATACTTCACCAGAGGGGCCACCCCCCGACCTGCCCCCAGCTCCCCATGGATCATTTTCTAGATTTCTTTTCCGGCATGATGCTGTAATACTTCCTCTGTGTGTGTTTGAATGTATGTGTGACCGAGGGCATAATTCACATTGGGGGAAAAAATGGATCTCCCCCTCACTTTTTAAAAAACTTACTTTCGTTCTTCAACTTTCTGTGTTTTCAATTTGACTTTCTAAAACACTCTGGCAAGTCTTGCACATATTTTTTAGGAAAATAATCTTATATCTGTGGTTTGAATTCTAGTCTGCAGTGTGAAATTCATAGTCGACTGTGAAATTAAAAACATGTGAGAGCTGAGCAGTGACTAAAGATAAAGCAGTAAAAGGACAGGGAACGTTTTATTAAACAATGCAAATACAAGATGTTAATTAAATGACTCTTTCAGTCGAATTGTGTGTGGTTCAATAAGGTCGGTGTATTCATAACATAGGAAATAACATATTTCTGATACATTTGTTAGACCATTATTGTACCATCATCATGGAAAGCACTGTAACAAATTCTATAATATGTTAGACTGTTCGAGTGATACACTTTTGTGTTTTTCTTTCTTTTTTTGATAACGAATCGGTGGATTCATTTGCCACCTCCCCTTCTACAAGCAAACTTGTGCCCTATTCCGTGACTGTTTACTGAATAATGTGTGTATGGCCCCAAGAGCTAAGTTGATTTGATTTTATCGAAGCTCCACGGGTGCAGCGAAGAGACAACGCAGAGCAAGATACTCAACGTGATCTACGAGGTGCAAAGGCAGAAAAATTCACAGAACACAGTGATGGGTAATAAAACAAATGAAGCAAGACTCAAATGCTGCTTGCGCCACTGTGGCTACATGACCTACATCTGTAGAGTGGAGGAATGCTGATCCTTATCTAATGTAGGATATGGCCTGAGGACAAGACAAGTCATCTTGGCACACAAACCTCTGTTATTCACTGTAATCTTCTCCTTCACAGTGTTTTCAGCTACAAGAGGGAGCTTCAGAGTCGCTGAGTGTGCCGCTTTAATTGATGCGGCGATAGAGTTTGATTCATGTTACATTCTCCAAGGAGGACCGTGAAGTATCCGATGAGAGCCCGGCCTGGGTTACATTAAAGGCATTCCCGTGAACCCTCAGCACTCCACAGCACAGGATCCCAGTCTCTGTTTCTCCCTTCCAGACAGATGCCCAAGTCATTGTTTTTCTGAGCCTGCTTTTCAGAGAGAAAACCCGATCCCACTGGCTGCCAGTGTCACCAGTGGCCCCCCGTCCTCCCTTGTCATTCAATCCCATCTCCCCTCCTTTCAGGAATGCACTTCAGTCACTCTTTCTTATTCTCCCTCTCTCTTTTCTCCGGACCGTGGTGCCCTAGGCAGTCTGGGGGCAGTGTGTGTTTGGCTGTCCCAGATCTATTCATCCTCTGTGGTGAAACAGGATACAGTGACCTCCTCTGTGTCCGGTGGTCTCCATCCCAGGCTCCTGTCTGCTAAGTGTCAGAGATCAAGAACCTGTGCGGGGAGGGGGAGGTAACTCGATGGCTGGTCAGGAGACAAGCCAAGAACATGAGCCTGTTGGGCACCACAGAGAGATGACACAGGATCTGAGTGAATGGACCAGCAGGAATGTTTTGCAGTGAATTTATGTACAACACTTTGGACCGAATTCTCAGAGCCATCTGTTGTGCTGTCATCGTTTGACCCCCTCGGACAAAGCGGGAGCGTATATCCAGGATCCAAACCACGGCTAATAAACAATGCAGATTGGTCAAACATGCCATACCGTACCTCTGCAGGGGATATGCACATAAAATAGTCCATTTCTATGCTATTTTAACACACTGTGACATACTTCAGCACTGCGAGCAAATCCCTCGCTTCCCATTAATGTACAAAACTAGGGGCAATTACACGAAGGGTTCCTCCATTATAAAAGGGGAACATATGACACCCCCTACCTCATGAAACATGACAACCTCTCTGCACCCTACATTAGCATAATGTACGTTGACCACGTGAGACGCAATTTGTCTGGAAAATCTTTCCCCCCACAGGTTTATTATTGAAAGTGTGCCCATTAAAAACAACTGAATTTCCATCTCAATTGGCTCACCATAAGGTACAGTGTTGGCAGTCTTTGAAAGAGTAATTGGATCTATTAAGGCAGGAAAAAAACGTGAGAGACTGTAAGATGCATGTTCTTTGTGTGCAGGGTTTGTGTGTGTGTGTGTATGTGTGTAAGTAGATGTCTGTGTAAATGCCAGTACATGTCGGTTGGTGACTTTTTCTGCTGCACGAGCAGAACAATGGTTAATTGGGACCATTTCAGATAAAGTTTCTTCATTTAGTATTCTTTGCTGCAAGTCAATTTAATGCCAATTCCTGACAAGAGCAGCACCGAGCAGACACTTGAATGCAGCTCTGTCACATGAATGTTCCTGGCAGTAATAATGACCATGTTAGAGGGCTTTTTGTTATTTCTTATTAAAAAAAATGAATCCATAACCTTGTTTTTACACAGTCAATTCTATTTAATAGGAAGCTCAAGATGCAATCATCATTATTAATGATGCTAATCTCCAATAATTTATTCTTCTGTATGATTAGCTGCTGTGTCACGACCCAGTCAGGCTGTCGATGAGGACAATCACACATGTGCTACTGCAGGAACACGCTTGTATTTTCTGCTAGGTGGCAGAGGATAAAGTGAATGAATAAGAGCAACTAGGATGATCCATGGGTAGACTGGTCACCTGTGTGCAGCAGCTTAGTGATGTGAATCCATTTGCAGTTTAGCCTCAATAAAAGTCCCTTTAACTTTGCAGCACCTGCAGCTCTGGGCAACTCATCTAGCCAATGTTAACAAGCCAAACAGGAGTTTTGCTCTGTGATAAATCTGAGCACAGTCAGAGAAAAGCTCCTCCAACCAGCCCTTCCCTTATGATAAATGAACAAGCCGGCAAAAGACCTTGAAACATGGGGGTTACTAGGCAATGCCACAGACCTATCTGTCTCAATTGTGTTCAACGGCCTGTGATTTCTATGGGTCCATGCCGGAATGAGTGTGTCTCTGCGTGTATACCCCAAAAAGAATGAATGCCGTAAAGCCATTACCTCTCTGAAATGGTGGCCCAATTATGACAGTCTCCTTCAGCATGCAGCCTTGCAAAACCAAACTCCATGAAATTGATTACCCGCACACCTGGACCTCATTTGTGACTCTACTTTTCCTGCTCTCCCCTATCGCCCACTCTCTGCTGGGCCCTGTTCAATTCCAACCAACAGAAAACAAATGCTTTAAAGACGCATACATGTAAAGTAATGGAATATTAAATCCTAGGAACCGAGGCAACAATGCACAGAAATGCAAAGAGAATTAATTTTTGCTGAGATGTGAGAAAACCCAACAATAGCTTTTTCAGACCCATCTGAGACAAAGAGAGGGCGAGGGAGAGAGATAGAGAAAGCCAGAGAAGGAAGAAAGAGAGGGCAGGAGATGAATTTCCAGATAATGAATAATCACCTGGCTCCCAGCACGGCCCTTCCTGCTATCATTAGCAACCCTGAGTCTTTTATTCCCTCATTCTATTCTGTACTCCTTCTTTACAAGACACCCCCCCCCCCCCCCCACAACCGCCGCTTCAGATTGACCTCCTCCATTAGGCTCAAGGTTACTGGGGCGGGCACAAGGGCATTCCTTTGAGAGAAACAGCAACGCTTGGCTGCCACTAAATAAATAGAGATGTTTTATGGGTGTTGGTGACAGTAAAACTGTATGAGATGACAAATCTGCCAGTTGGGCTCTTCGGAATACACACAGGGGAAATGCGTTTTATAGCTGAAGTACGGATGAATACTGAGAGGTTTTACAACAGTTAATCATCTTTCAAAATATACCACTGCACCCGCATTTTTATTCATTGAGAGATCGGGAATGGCTGAAAGAACCCAGTGGTTATACGGCCCAAATTCAGCATTAAAGATACAGAGAATACACAATCAGCCTGCAGGAAGCCAGTGATGGTATTTCAGTGTCCCTGCTATTCCCCCATCCTGTGCCTGCCTTTGGTTCTTGCACTTTTACTGTGCTTCACTGTGGTGTCTTATAATGAGATCTCAGTTCTCAGTGACTGATCAGGCAGGGAGATGGGGGTGGAGGTGGATGGGTGGAGAAGGGACTGTTGTCTCACTCCCTCACAGCTCCTGGAAGAAAAGGCCTATTTATGTCCTGTTGTTGACCTCCGTCTCACAGTGTGAAAACCTCTGGGGACTCCCTCCGCTCTCCATCTCTCCATCCTTCCGCCTGTCCATTCCTCCCCTCATTGCTGACTGCCTGGTAGCTACGCATATCTGCTGATAATGTTACAAGGCTCTTCCCCCTCACAGGGATACCTTACGGGGAAGGGGGATGACAACATAGTCCAGTCAAATTGCACACAGATGGCTTATATCACTGGCTGTTTTCAAAGAAGCACAAATGTTGAGTTATTCTTCTCTGGGTCCAGGTTCTTGACTTGATCTTAGTCTTTTTTTTTTCTTTGATGGACCCCAGGGACCGTCTGATCTCCGACTCAGCGAGCTGAAATGCAATGTCTCCATTGTGCAGTGGATGTACTGATAGACTGCAGCTAGGAAAACAAAGTACTGTTCGGACAAAAAAAAACTCCCAAGAATGGCAGCCGGTGGTAGGCACACACTGGGGAAAAAATGACTGCAAAACAAAGGTTAGGCAGGGAATGTGGATGTGTGTGTGAGGTAAGACAAGTAGTCACGCGGTGGTGGGTCCCGCAGCGCAGTAGCTGTTGAGTAAGCCTGGCGTACGGCTGACTGCGAGGCGACCTCTCCTGTCTCTCCTGACTGTTGTTTTGCATTCTTCATAATTAGAAGCGCCCAAGCATGCCAGGCATTCCTAATAGAGGTGTTTTACACCAGCGGCTGACACCATCACTCAATCTGAAGCCAGTGGTCCTTTCCCAAAGGTCAACAGCTCAGCCTTCTCCCTCCTTCGAGCTACCTCCTTCCCAGAGATGGGGGGGGGGGGGCCCTCTTCAGTGTGACAAAGCCACACGCCTCCTTTTGTTCCCCACCTCCTGCCATACCTCTGTAAACCCTGACAACCAACACTAGCCCTGGGTACTAGTTAAACTAAGGCTCCCTACAGAGACGGATGACTCCTCTGCTCCCCATACCGATGAAGACGGATGCTAAGCATGAATTATTAAGGGCCAGAGTGGAATATTTTGATATTGAACCCCTTATGAATAATTCCAGCAGGGCTACCCCAAAATGAATTACCTTGTTCTCCATGTACTGCAGAGGGAGATACTCCTCTTTGTCTCCAGGGGTTCAGGTAGTGGAGGGAAATGTTGGATGCAATATAGTGAACATAAAAATCCATCTCGTACTGATATTTGGTATTGTGAGCGAGAGGAGAAAAGCCAGAGCTGCGATGTATTTGGACAGTGCAGGATTGTAGATTCCCTTTGATCCAGTGGTCAAAGACGGGTCCACAGAGAGACTCACACTGGGATGAGAAGTGCACCGAATGCAGAGGGGGGCTGGGGAGAGCCAATGATTGGGATGCGAGGGTTGGGATTGCATGCCCAATTATCTAGCAGGCAAGGAGAGAAGGGAGCTGGCCAATTAGAGGAATAGGGGAGAAACCTCTGCCACAGACCTAGCATATACCCCCACAGAGAGAGAGAGAGACAGGCAAGCAGACAGAAACCTATAGAGACATAGGAAAGAAGGGAAACTGGAAAAAGGTCAAGACACAATATGTTTCTCTAACACCATGTTGAAAGGTGAAGGAAAAGATGGAAAGGTGTTTTTCTCTGTGCATGTAGGGGAGAAATGCTGCTTCTTGCACATGAGTTTATATATTACTGAATGCTTCATTATGAAAGATTCATGACTAGTTCTGCTGAAAAACATTCTTATTTTTGCACGAGTGAACTGGAGTAAAATCATACGTTTCACCTGTTTTTAATTCCCTGGCGTCATTTCAGGACTTTGCTGTGCGGCTTTCCGCTGTTAAAGGAGTATACTGTGTGCTGAAGGAACACTGGAATATAATTACTATTCAGTACACTATCTGATGACAGTCAGCTCAAGAAAAAAATGATGATTATAACCTTAGAGAAACTGCAGCCAGCCAAATACTTGATTGAATAACACTTAATAGGGTTATTACTTAATAAATAATGTCATGTATCCTCCTCTACAAAAGCTCTCTGTGCCACTGCCAGCGAGGTTTACTATAATTTAGACAGAGGTTGACTGTAATTACACTCTCTCTTAAAGAAACTTGTCAAAGTGACTCGGGATTAAATCCAGGGGTAAACAAAGAGGAGGACAAAGTCTGCTTTTACTAAGACAGCGCGGTCCTGTCTTTCTCTGGATATTTCATTCGCTGTCAAGTGGAAAGATGCCGTTTTAATGAGAGTCCTTCAGCACATCTGGAGCACAGATAAATGGAACAATTAAGAATCATCCATTCTCACTTTCTAATTAAGGGGGTCAACGACTTATTGACTTTCAGAACATAACTAATTGTTCAGGTGAACAGTACTTAAACTCCTTGAAAGTCCAATATAAGGTAATTTGTTTCTTGTTTCAGATTCAATGATTGGAGATTTAGTAAAAGCACATGCTGGATAGTGAAGATTAAAAGTTGTTTTTGAAGATATGCGCTGACAATTACTCATTTATTGCGCTCAAGCACAGGCATGAAAAATGGAGTAAAATATAAGCTGCACTAACTTAGTCATTCACCCACAACAAGCACAACTGAAGTCACCTAAAACCCCCAACACTTACAATACCTCAGTGCTAGGAAAACCTCGTATTCCAGCAAACGCTATCAATATTTGTGGTAACCCATAAACCTGCGGCCTACCTTCACCATTCCTCAATTATCTGATCACTTTCATCATTTCTATGCCCTGACAATAAAGAGTGATTCCTCACTCACTTCAGGAATGTCTGGTGCCTTCTCAATGTCTCATTTAAGTCTAAGCAAATTGAGGGGTTTTGAGCTAAACAGCCCTGCACTCCGTGGCCAAGTCAAGTCCAAACAGCGGATTTTGTCGTTTCAGAGCAACTGTATAATTTCTGACACCGCAGGAATGAAGCCACAACTCTAAACTGAGACAATGCTCACTCACTCTGAAAGAGGAGCACTGCTGTCCTGAAGTCTGTCCTGCTGTTCTGCTATCATACGCTGTGGTAGCAGGAAATGGTCTTCACCGCAATCAACAGTGTGGCAGTCTCCTTCTAGGCACGTGCACTGCAGATTATCATCTGCTCCCAAGACTGGAGGACATGCCCCATAATCATCAAAGCAGCAGCAGCCTCCGTTCTGTCCCTCAGTAATGCTCCTCTCTGGTGCACAGAAACATTGAGGTGCTGCAACCAGGGTATTAAAGACCTCAGTCCTCTCGTCTTACAGCTGGCAGCCAGTACAAAGGCTGTCGCAAGCCAATAATTAGTCACAGGTCCACTTCACACGCCTGCCTTGACCCCTGATCTTTTTTACTCACCACTACTTCCTGTGAGCATATTTAGGGTCCTGTTGTAAATGGCTCTTTGATCAGGGAGCAGCACAGATGTTTAATACATGCAAAGCCATTAGTCGTCCTTTGTGCCTTAATACATCATAATTTGGAGTTAAGCAGACAAAGGTCAAGAGGGCACTGTGGCCTGACCTGGGAAGGCCCTTGGCGCTTGATCAGTGGTCAGTCTTTAACAAGCCTCTTGAAGGACAGCCAGCTCAGAGAGGGGTGGCAGGGGGCTGCTCGCCGATGTGCAAAGTAACACAATTTACTTCACATCAGAACAGAGATTAGAAGCAAATGGGAAAAGGACAGGATCATCAGTCTTTTAGCCCTCAGGCCCACTCCTCCTTCTTGCATAGTCATTTCCACGGCTCCTGTGTAATTGTGCTAAATAGAAATCATGCAGAGAATGAGCTGAAACGAAGCATGTTGTCAGTCTTTCCACATAATGTGTGAAAGAAGAAAACATTTAAGGATGGTGCTGAGAACGTGTGCATTTGGTCAAACCTTTGCTCTGTCCTCTGGCCCTCTGCTTCACTCTAATCCACCTCTCACGTCACATCGCATGAATTATATTGAACAAATGAAATCTTATAGCATGGGACGTATTTGCTTACAATAGAGGAAATGCTGCAATAAAAAGTGCACATAGTGGGCCCTTTTCATTTCAGGTCACACAAATAAAGAGCTGAATTACTGCAGGCACACAGATGGGTCCAGCGTAAATCATCTGAGGAGCAGCAGTGTGTTCGATGTGCTGATGTGGATATCAAACAAAGACATCAATAAAAACGAGTACAAAGTCTGAAAGCACATTATGAACTACGCTTTAAATAAATCAATCTATTTCTATGCGGTGGCAAAATAGCTATTTCTTTGTCAGCAATTACAAAGCCGCATGAGCATTCACTAAAAGTCATTCATCATCAAATGCTGTGATATATGCAGAACCAAATAGCTCTAATAATTCCAGCCCCTTCCCCAGTACTCAGAGGACACTATAAAAACTTGAGACAGATAAAACAAGATGTCTAAGCACAGTATGAGGAATGGGGGGGGGGTTGGGGGGGGGATTGGAGGGTGGCATCTGGACAGATTAAGATGCAGGATCAGCCCAGCATCTGTCTTTTGTGTCCTCGGTCTTGAAGAAGACCTCGGACTGCGCATCTTTCTGATTGTAATCTGCGGGTGACCGCAATCAATGAAGGCCTCTGTTTGCCAGATCAATGGAGGACAACGGTAGGTGATAGGAATTTATCATGCTGGAGTGGTTTTCGTGTGAGTGTGTGTGTGTGTGTGTGTTACATAATCACAATGCATCAGAACACAACAGCCCCCCCACTGCCACTCATCTGACTGACTAGAAGACAAGAAGGATGATTGGCAATTGTCCCTCTCACCAATCACACCCCAGGAGCTGCATCTATAATCAAGGATGAACATACTCACTCACACACACACACACACACACACACAGACAGTAATCTATTTTTAAAAATAGAAACTGGTTTTAAAATATAACTCATCAAATGTTTCGTTCTAGTTAACCTTCATGTGTTTTAAAAAGAGTTCCAGTATTTCAAGTTTTGCTGAGTGCAGAAGAACAACCGGGATGATTATCTGGAGTCAAATAAGAAGGCGAGGAGCAAACGAAGGGAGCAGTGTCCATCCATAAAAGGCTGGCCTCGAAGAGATGAGAGGAGAGAATGTAGGTTACTAATCCTCCCAAATTAAAGGCATAAAAGAGATTATGTCTACCAAAGCTCTCACTTCTAGGCCAGCACGCTGCTATCCCCTCTACTCTCAGCTTGACTTACTTTTTGTGTACTCAAACAATTTTCTCTATCCCACTTAAGTTTGAGCGTGCAGTGCATAAAGATAACATAGATCAGATGTGTGTCATTGAAACGCGGTAATGAAAAGCCAAAGTAGTAGCTCATGGAAATTTGTGTAAGCAAAGTCTTAAATCTTGCTCAAATTCTAAACACTGTACACAAACGCATGTACACACTGTGGCACATATGCGCCGAGCGTGCGCGCACTGTGCACGCTCGCCTAACACCACCATGAACACACTGCAATTAGCATAATAAACTGTGTGGAAAGCACCATAGGAAAGATGCTGTTGATGATTTACCAAGGGAATATAGCCCACGGAATACGGTGGGTTCACTGGAATATGTGTGTAAACACCACTTAGACGCATTTAACTCCCTTCTAACACCTGTCTAAACACGGCACAACATCCAAATGGCTGTTTATGCTCAAGCGTAACGCCACTGACCTTGCTTTCATCCTTGGGAGAATTTTAAAATAGAAAACCTCATCCAGCTTGTGCATATGTTTAACACACATGCATGCTGACCTAGCTTCAAAGGCGAGCACGTTTCAGAAGTAGCTATTTAAGAGGAGCTGTAGCGTCAAAGTATGGAAAAGAACCCCCCCCCCCCACACTGACCTGACTATTTTGAGTCATGAACTCTCACCTTTAGACAAGGACATGTCAAACTTTGAACAAAACCAAACGCTAACCGAGTTTAACAGCAAAGGTCTTGACTTGCAAGTAAAGAAACCGGTCATTAATCAGGCCGTAATCACATGTGGCTGATCGGTAAGCAGGCTAAACACTCTGCATCATATGTGGACCATGTCTAAGTGAGTGAGAGAATGCCCTTCCAGTCTACAAAGCATTGGCTGCTCCTTTTCATGTAATGAAGCTATGCAATGCCGCTGCTCATGGCGAACAGCGCGAAGATGAGGGTAAATACCATCGACTCCCAGCTGTGTCTGCTCGCCTCACTGAAGGAGCAATGGAGAGAAAAGAGAACGCGAACATAAGACCAGGGAGCAGATAACCCGGAGAAGTATGTGCTCCTCCAGCATGACGGTTATTTGCATGCGGGCCAAAGAGAGGAGGAAGGAAGGGAAACTACAGAGAGCAGAACGCACCGTGAATCCACCTCCGTCCCAGGTAATGACAGAGCAGAGCTTCAAAATGAGTAGGTGCGGAGAAACATGTGGAAAGACAAGTGACTTAAATAGGGAGAGAGGAGGAAGGAAGAACTCACAGACAGATATGTAGCTGTGAACTGCCTTTCTGCCTTTTTTTTTTTTTCTCATATAAAGGAAAAGTTACCCAAAGTTCCCCTTGAAGAGAAATGTTCAAAAGAGGGAGGATATCCTCAAATGCCTGGCGCTCTTTTATTGTAAACCTAATTATCACTAACATATCTGTCAGAGAAAGAGGCCTCAAAGAAGAGTTTTGTCAGAGAAAATACATAAAAGATTAGAAGAGCGGAAACCAGAGGAAATATTCACTTTGATGAGAACACATTTATGCTAGTTATGGACGTCTCTCCCCGTGTAGTATTTTCATTGCCCTCCCCCGTGTTTGGTGAGATTTTAAGGTCTTCTGGAATCTCCCAAATCTCTGTCGGCAGGAGAGCGGCTTTGAGAGCAACCACATCCCAGGGGAAACGTATGATGAGAATGCTTTCATCCCTCGGAAAACGGTCTCTCTCTGTGAGAAGTTTATCATAACACCGCCGCCTTGAATACACAGAGAGGTTCAACCCCTGAAGAGGCGGCGGAGCTCGGACGCTTCTGATCACCGAGAGGTGACTGTTTACAGGTGTAAAAACTGTGAAGGAAGACATAAATAAAAGCCTTATTTCTGTGAAAGTCATTACCTCTGATGATGGCACAGGGCTCATTACCAGCAACACTATTATCTTGTGTGATTATGTCTGCCCGCCTCATCTCTCACCCTCTCCCTCCCAGCGTTTCGGAGAGGTTAAGAGGGAGGTCATCTGTTATTAAGAGAGAAATCATCTGGGTGTCTGACCACCACCTGGATGCGGGACAGTGCTGATAACAGGCGCTTTGTGCACAAAATTGACACAGACAAATTAATTGTATCAATGTCCATTTATCTGATAGAAAGGTAAATTCATGTACAAATAGACAAAACGCGTGTTAACACAACATACAGAAAAAGCCAAACACACCCCCGACAGACCTGTCCGGCCACATAGCTCTACTCTCAGCTCCACACGACACGGAATCCCTTTATATGATAATTCGCCATGGTTGACGTGCTGGAACCCAGATAAGCCAAGTCAGGCTGAGAAGATAAATGTGACAGGGTTTGCAGGGGATCACTGCTAACATATATGGAGTTTATTTGGGGACAGTCTGGCGTGAAAGTGAGGATATGGCCCAGTGATCTTCCTTGTTCCAGGTGAGGGCTTTGGCTATTACATTCATTACAGCAGCAGCTGACGTCCATGCACACGGGGACCACGGCAAAGATCGGGAGCGTTCTCACAAAAGTGACGGGCAGAGAGCAGCACTTGAGTCTTCAATTTAATGTTTCAGAATAATTTAACAACCCAAGAACCTTTGTTTATCTGGGGAAGGCTGATAAACACACATGCTCATGTTGAGCAATGCAGTGTTTCACATTCACACCTGGGGCCTGACGACAGTCTGTAACTGTTGGCCGCTGACCAGCTCCACTAGTGCAGCTGAAGTTAAGCACATCTCAAAAGCAGCTGTCGAAAAAGCACAGAGCACGAAGGCAGCAGTGGAGCGGAAACAAAGAAATGAAACTGGCATGCTTAGAGAGACAAAATAGTCCTTTTTTCTGCAAAGAAAAAGGAAGACTGAGGAGATCAACCTTGGTAAAAGTGAGCCAGAGACGCATCCTTATTCTGATGATGATAGGTAAGCAATTCCCTCCCATGCTCTGGTAGCAAATCCTGACAATGCACATAACTTATGTGACTGAAAGTGTGCAGCAGGTCATCTACTGTAGCAAGTGTGAATGATAACCTATTATGGATAATGGATCCTCATATATTGCTATAGTAAAGATAGCTCAGGTCACAAGGCCAACCTTGGCACCCAATTTCACTGCCATATATATATATATATATACACACACACATCAGTAAAAACAGCTTAGTGATGAAACAGATGATACACAGGGATAAAAGGTTATTCCTCCGAGTCCACCAGCTTGTATTCGCTTCCATCAGTGGAGTCAGCCATCAGTGGGCTTTTTTTCCTGTCCCAGGGACACTTAGTGATTTCACTGAAGGTAAGACATTACAGTCAGGAATAATAGCATGACTACAGGCAGGAAAACTCAAGGATCTTCTGCTGATGGATGAAGAGACCGTCAGCTGCTGTGGAACACTGCTGATACGCAGCTAACTGCAACCAACGGGGAGCAATTAGTTATTAGGGACTACAATCATTCACACTTACCTGAGGATAGTGATTAAGTATCTTTCAGCACTCCCCATCTTAGCTCGGAGAGTGTGTGTGTGTGTGTGTGTTTGGGGGTGGGGGGGCATATAGAGGGAGGAGAGAGAGATTGCGCACACATCCCATCAGACTTTGAGGTATGGTGATGAAGTGTGGCAAACAGACCTTATTAACACAGAGCAAAGCTTTGAGGCCCTCCTCGGCCCATCTCCACCAAAACACAAGACAAACAGGGTGACCCCGGTTTAACCCCGGACCTGTCCATCCATCACCCAGCAGCGTGCGCACACACACACACACACACCAGCGAAGCCCATATCTCTGCACTGTCGACATCAGCCCTACCCTGCGGAGGGATCCATGCTGCTTCACTCCATTAGCAGCTCCAGTTCACACACACAGTTCACACCACGAGCAATCCAACAATCTGACGGCGCTCCCAAATTTGAACAGGCTCATATGATTTCTTCATTTTCAAAGAAAAGTGCTTGCAAATTGACAGCAAACTGTAAACTTGAAGATTTAATGGCTTCCCACCTGCTTGTTAAGAGAGCTGGAATAGTGAATGTGTGCCACACTAAAAAAAAAAAAAAAAAAAAAGAAATTTCCTGGAACATGTTTTGACTGTGGAAACGTACTTTCCAATATTTACTAGAAATTTCTTTATCTTTTGACGAGCGGTATTACTGCCAATGTTCCCTCTGATCTCCTCGGCTTCTCCAGCTCTGTTTATTATATTTCTCAACTGTGGGTATCAAGCTGGCTAGTTAGATGGTCCTTCCATTCCTCAAGACACCAGACAGACAGATAAAAGATAAGGGCTTAGACAGTCAGACGTGGTCAGTAAGGCAGAGGAAATCCCTATCATTTGTCTGAGGCCCTGCAGACGTATGTTCAAGCTCAAGTCTCGACCCCCCGATCTCGCTGTTCGCCTTCTCTCACTAGCGTAAGGTTCATGCGGAGGTGAGGGCTCCTACCTCCCCTCTCTTTCCAGTGACCCCTTGCTCCCTGTGCGTCTCAGTGCAACAGACCCCCTCAGGGATTGACCTCTTTCCCCTACGAACAACACACACACACACACACACACATTGCTTTTATGTGCTCTGCAGGTGTTGCAACACACTGTCAAGCATACAAATTCCCAGCACATGCACACAAACACAATAAGAACGCCAACAAAGGGCAAGAGACAGACCAGGGTGATGGTTCGGGCATTGTTCCTTTTCCAGGAACAAAAACAGATACGAGCTCTCAGTGCTCTTACTCTGCATGTTTTTCAAGCTGGAGAGGCGGTAGATCTCGTTTGACAATAACTATGCTGAGTGTGGTTGAAAAACATCCTTTCTTACCCCGGGCTGTTGATTCAAATAGCAGGTACGGTCTGTACCCTATTGTTCACAAGTGGATTTTGAGGATTTAGACAGCACCCGATGAGCCAAAACCTTTCAGAGGACGTAATTATTGTAATTTGATCTTGAATGGCGCAACAACAGAAGAAAAACTAGTATTGTTGCTTGGTGGGAGGGCTTCTCAGGGCAAGGGGCAGGCAGACCTGGGATGACCCTGTGATGCATAGAGAGAACTATCAGTCAAAATGCCAGACTGACTTTAAATCACCAAACATTTCACTGCTGCGCCTGTCTCCTAACACATGTGTTGAAGGATATTTCACAGTGTGACTGTCCAGGTCAGTGTATTCCCATTTCCCTCCCATCCATCACCCCCGCAAATATATCCTGGTTTTCTTGACTTTTCAACCAAGTAGTGCAGTAAAAAAAGAGCTCAGAAAAACCCAACTCAGCAACTATTTGTGTCTTTGTCATTCCCCCGAGGGAGCAGACTGCCACTGCCCCTGATGAACTGATAGCTGTGTATGTGTGTATCTCACAGCCGGTCATGACCAACCAGTCTTGAAATAGGGGTACGCTCCATTATGCTACAGCTGCACATGAATGCAGTTACCCTGTGCATACACACAGATAACGCCATGCAGGGCAGAGAAGCTCATCAATGTTCATCATCCATAATCAATAACAGACAGCATTAAGTTTTCTCATCCATGAAAAAATAATAAGTGATTTTTAACCATATACCTTGTGTCACTGCAAGCAGAGACGGCATTGTGCCCTGGCCCAGCTGCCTCACCTCTCAGTGCCCTGGCAGCACCCCCTGGGCCTGTGGTGGTAATGAGAGGGCAAGGGGACAGGCGGCCTGGGTTCACCCATGGAGCAGGGGGCAGGGGGCAGGCGAGGGAGGCCAAAGGATATGCAGGCCGGAGGTGCATGCTAAAAAGGCATCAATTACAAATTCTATTGCCAGCATTCTTTGTCGGTCCCATCACAGCTAATAGAATAGCTCTGTGATCCAAAGACCCTGCTGAGCACAGAAAATCTAAGGGGAGAGTTCTGCATATCTTAATCCCTCCGTCAAAGGCAGCACATCTCAACACTAACTGTTCTTGTCACCTTTGGCGGGGGAAGGCCGATTGGAGGAGGGGATTTCTTTCCATCATGGACAAGTGTGAGAGGAGAGATGAGCAGAAGAATGCTCCTCATTTGAATATTTTAACATATTACAACGAGTCAAATTTATATCTAACCTTAACGCGCAGATGTTTTAGATGGCGAGAAAGAGAGAGTGTGTGTTGTGTTCTTTACTCCTGCGACTGCAGTTCACCCCCCCACAGGACTGTGGGATAAGTGACAGCTTGGGCCCATCACTAAGATGAATGGTTCTGTCCTACACAAGGCCTTTTAATTAGCTCCACAAGCTGCCTTTTATAAAGAGCACACACACAGAAATGCACCCGCACACACATGGTATGATGCACATGTGCTCACAAACGTGCCCACAAGAAAATGCAAAGACACATCTAGAAAAATACAAACTTTCGCTTTTGGGGAAGTTTGAATGGATACATATTTTTCCTATTTTTGTCACAGTATGTGCCAAAAACACAAGCACACGAACAACGGACAACAAATACCTTGGATTAAACCCCAGCCCCCATCTATGTATAACCAAAAATGTGGGCGTTAAAAAGTCATTTCCGCTGGGTGAGATCAATCCATCATCAATTTAGCGGTAGGAAAAAGAGGGGGGCTGCAGCAGTGGACTGGGGGAGGCACTGGAGGGACGAGCAGCCTGGTAACCAGACGGGTACCATCAAGACTGGGATAGGAAGCAAGAGATCACACTCCTCCTCCTCTGGCTCCCTTTCATTCCCTCCCTTGTCCCTTCTTCTCCTCCTCCAAGAATCTTGCTCCACACATGGTCGGGAAAGGAGAGCCCCATCCACCATTAGAGTGTGGGTGGGGTTATAACAGGGCCTGGGAAGGCTACAACCAACCACCAAGGGCTGTTCCAATTACAGAGTGACTGATACCAGATGATGAAGCTTGTGGCATCTCACATTAACATCCACCATATCCGCAGCATCTGCCCAGATGAAGGGCCATGGAGGGACCCTGAGCTCCACGCACACACAGTACCATCCAATTAGTGGGGCTGCCAGCCATCCAGCATCACGCTGGAGGCTGGAAAAAAGAAAGACTGCCTGAGTGGGACTCCGTCGAACCTGAGCCACTGAGCAAAGAAGCTGCAATTGTGCTACATGCTTTCATCAGGAAAAGGTCCTTTGTTGGGCAGCAGCATACGGACTGTTCGAGTGTGTGAGATGGAAAGTCATAGAGAAAGAAAGAAAGAAAGAAAGAAAGAAAGACTGAGCGAGACGTCATTTGTTTTTATTTGATACAGCCTGAGACGGTCGGTGAAGTGCACATAATGGCTTGATCTGTCAAGCTCTTCCTCTGGAATGTTCCCCTCCTCTTCCTCCTTACCTTACTCGTTCAACCACTCAGACACACACACACACACACACAAACGCAAAACACACAGACAATAAAAGCAGCAAAGGGGCTTACAGTACATCTGTCACACTGCTGGAGCAAACACTGTAGCCTCACAAGACACCACCAGCTGTTATGGAGCCTGACTCAAGGTTTGTTTATAGCCCTTTGTTTTCTCTGCCCTGTCTTTCTCTCCTCAATTTCAATTTACTCAGATACACGCTAACACAAAGGAGGGCAGTGTGTCAACGCCCACAGGCCTTTGAAGTGCAGGCTGAATGTTAGTTTAGACATCTGAGAGCGGCTTCAGAGTGAGCACGCTCTCCCCTCAGTCTGCTCTGCACCCATTTATTGCACACATTTGGCAAGATATAGGACACTCAAGAGTAATAGGAAAGGATGGAAAACACTCCACCGCTTGCTGCCCAATTGGACCGCAGATATGAAGGTACAACAAGAGCAGTCTGACAGGGAGAAAAAAAAGCCAGCGCACTTTTAAAAAATGAAGCACTAAAATATATTGAAGACCTTGGAGTGGTACGCATTTCCACCACTCACTTCCTAACCTGCTCCACATGGAAATAAAATAATCTTTATCAGATCTACTTTAAATACTGACAGTCCTACAAATCTGTCAGGTGTGCTGTGAGTAACTGCATTCCATTCACTCAATCCTGACATTCTCTGCCCGCATGGAAAATGGTCATAGCTGCCGGGCAAGTCAAACAGATTTGATTTCACTCATATCTAGTAACAGTACGTTTTTCTTCCTCCTGCGCTGGCTGTAACAGAATATGCCTTGTTCCCCTTGGCCTCGGGAGAAGTCTTCTGCCTAGCAGGGCCAGAGATGGACGGAGAGAACCCTGACTGACTGTGGCTGGCGGCGGGTCTGTGGGGAGCAGGCTCATCAGCAGTCTATTGGAGAGGGAAAGAGGGATGGATGGATAGGGAGGAGGAGGGAGGGAGGTAGGGAAGGGGGGGGAATCAATGAGCCGGCCAAGTGAATCCTTTCTCTGGTGTGAGCTGGTCCAAATTTCCCTTTCCTCCCTTCTGCTTTAAGGAATGGTCCACAGCACTCCAGTCGCAGAAACGCTCAAAAGAAAAGATATCTAGAGACAGATATTACAAACAATCTTGGGAGGACAAAGAACCCGATCTTATACCCACTGGGACAGACAACTTTCCTTAGTTTTGCAGCAAAAAGCTACTCCAAACTTATTATTATGAGAAGGTTATAGTGCTCGATATATCTACAGGCGCAAAAATATACCAAAACCAATATGACTGAAAGAGCCATGGGGTGCTTCTTCAAACACATCCATATACAGTGTTCTCTCATGAGGGATTTATTCATTTCATTAAATACACAGACTCTCCATTTTCTTTTGTTTCCTCACATCGGCATCTCTTGCAAGGTTGTCTCCGTATGCACCGAATCCTTGAGTCTGAGTTGTCAGTATGTGCGAAATGTAAAGTCCTGATCGTGATGAAACACGGAGAAGCTGGACTCCTGGGGGATGATGGTAAAAGACAGCGTCCCCTGACAAGTGCCCTGTCACCTCTTTGGAGACATCTCGGGAAAACAGACATATGAAAGAAGAGCTCTTTCTCCAACTGAAGAAGACATTCTGCATTTCAAGCTGGAGGCAAAATACATCAAGTAGCAGTATCACCCAGGTCTGCCAAAGTCTAGATTGTAATCCTACTTGTTAGTCATGTGTTCAAAGGGCATCTCTGTTACCACCATCATTATGACAGACTGCATTAGTCAAGCCGGCATTAGGACACTTAACCTCTGCCCACACAGTCAGCAAATGGCCTAATCGATTCCTTCAGATCAGTAAAGAATGGCAAACAATGGCCAACCATCACTGTGAGCTCTGTGTTGAGGGCAAGGCCGAAAGCCTCTCCCACAAGGTCAATATTGGAGCCACTCTACTGATAAGGAACCAATGGGAGAGATAAAGAGAGGGCAGAGGCGCTGAAGGGTTGACGGTGCGGGACTTTCCAGTCAGCCTGATTCACAGAGAAGAAGACCGCACGTCCTGTTTGTGATTATCCATCTGGCTAGGTTCAGAGTCCTGGATGTAAGAGGTTGGACAGATTCGACTCAGGCTGAAGGCTCCTGTTTGATAAAATGTAGAGGGGATCACAAAGGGGCCCTGCTTCACACAACCTAGATCTCCAAAGTGGCAGCATTCGTTCTGACTCTTGTCAACAAGACCGTGTCACCGTGATTCAGGCTTCATCTATCTGAAAGGGCCATGTTTGATGAAAGGACAGCTGTCATAGTGGGGGACCGGCATAAGTACTATGATGACAGAGTGATGCTGAGAGAAAAGGAGGACATGTAGCTGAGGGGCACTTAGGAGCCATGGACCAAGGGGGCCAGGATATTGTTCGTCAACGCGACTAAGCCCACAGGGCTCACAGAAAACAGTCTGGCTCTCATTTAGCCTGTCCCTGTCTCTCCAGTTAGAACCGCAGTAAAACAACCATTTAAAAAGAGATTTACTGATATGCTGCGAGTTTTCACCCCACATTTAAAAGGTCATTGGGTCAAGAGCAAGTTGATTTCAACTGGAACATTACTGAACCGATGTTCATATCAACTTACATGTCCATAAGATGAAACTCAAGAAGTCTTCATGGAGACAATGACGAATACATGCATGTTTACACTGTATGCAAAGGTCATGCAAATCATTTCACTGGAGGACCACCTGCTTCAATGGAAACTCCTGCTTAAAGCTGGACCGTTGTGCGAGTGTTACTGTAATGACAGTTAGAGTCTCTCATTCCAGCGAAGACCCAGTAAATCCGGTCTGTTTATCAAAGTAAAATTCATGTGTGAACAGTCTCTAGACAGAAGCCTCGAGCACTCCATCCAAAAAGAGCTACACTCACCAGATCCTGATACAGTAAAGCACCACAGACCGGCTGGGTTGTTGAGCATAAGCATGCTATCTACAGGTCACTGACATTTTGCTGGCAGTATTTCTAGGAATATATGTTTCCATTTTCCAGATTTCACTCACTGCTATTTGAAGGCACCAATGTGTGAGTTGGCTAGCATAGCCTAAAGTCAAAAAAAAAAAAAAAAAGGAAACGTTGAACAAGCCAAGAAATTAAAATTAACCGAGACAGTAGCAGAAGAAAACGCAGCAAACATTGGCATGTGTCTTGTTGGTTTAGAGTAACATGCAATCAACTTATTTTCTCCTTTTCATCTTTTTTTCCTGACAGGGGCCTGCAAACAAAACTGCCTCGCTCGAACAATAGAGCCGTGATTGTTGTGGGCATAAAGTGAAACTTATCTGTCATGTAGCTCCCTTCCAGTACGCAGCGCTGAAGCACTGAGAAGGAAAAGAAAAGCCAAAAAATGTCCCTCTGGTACAATGTCTGCCTTTGTCAAACTGCAGGCTGATACATAGCAAACAAAATGGTAAATGTTGGAGCAATGAAACTGAATCCCTGCTCGTTGCTCAGAGCGAGGCCTAACCTGCTCCGTGCTTTGGCAGACTCTTCATGTGTCTTGGGAGAGGAAAGTAAAAGAACGTCCAAAAAAGCATTTTCACTGCTTTAAAAAAATACCTAGCTGTTATCAATTTAAACTATTTTCTAAACTATATCTGCCCTCTCAGTCTGTCAGAGGAACGAGCGGTATGCAAAAAAAATTTGACAGATATTGCGATTGGAAGCGCACGAGTCACGATTTTAGAGGGAATGGTCATTTTTGCATTTGCACTGAAAAAAACCTGAAAGTGATGACGATGTGATTTTTACTGTGGTGTGTTCCACCTCTGTCGCACCACAATGCTTCATTCATAATGTAATATTGCGATTTCGCTAATATTCCTATTAACTGCTCAGCCCGAGTTTGTTGCATGCATTTGCTTTTGCTAACCAGATGAACCAACAGTATTTCGACATTTGCTCCTCTGGTGACAAGCCTATGTTTGACTTTTTGGTTAAGGTCATGTGCTCTGTTTGGATTTGGTCTCAGACTGCCAACACATGCAGCACATATCCATAACTCACTCAGCTGGCTCAGTGAAGGACCCAAGGCAGAGAATGTTTCTTTAGTCCAAGTGAAAAAAAAAAAAAAAAAGCTGAGATGATGGAGGCACAGGACGCATAATGACTACTTTCTCTGTTTGTCAAAACTATCTAAAGGTCCCCTGGATTTGGATGATGGCCCTCCTAGATGAATGGACTTTGATATTTACATGAGGAAAGCCAGACCGTTCCTCCTATCTCAAGGGACAATGATTTGGTACCAGTCTTTGACATACTTGACCAGATTCAGAGCTCTGGCCGTGTTCAGTCGCCCACTGAGAATATCCAGATTTATCCTCTTTCACAAAATCTCAGGCAGGGATACAAATTACATGTGACATCACATTGTAAAGACATTGAGCAGAACAGCAGCATGGAAGGAGGCATGGACAGGAGGAAGGAGAAGATGAAAGGAGGCACCAGGATGTCACAGTGAGTCTATTGTGGATTTTTTCAAGACCCAACGTGCCCCATTGTAGAGGGAAATCAACCGTGCCTTCCTGTGCATGTCTGGTAATGAGGGTGTCCAACCAAGCTAACAACTACCACCCAAACAGACCAACACACACACACACACAAAGCCACACACAAAGCCAAACACATGCAAAGCAACATTGTCAAGACGCTTTTATTACTGAAAGCAGCTTTGCTTAGTCTACCTATTCACATTGTATAGTCCTGGTCCATAAATAGATGCGGCCAAATGGTACAACATAAACTTAAGACAGAGTCATGTCCCTCAGCAGCATCTGCCATGGAGTAAATCTGCCCACAGCCTGCAGCTGTCAACAGGAAGCCCAGAATGACCTCCACACACACACTCTCAAAGAGTCAGACACACTCAGAATTACACACACCCACACACACACCAGTCTTTCATCTGTCCACGGTTGGCCCGAGTCCAGCAGTATATATCTGTTCCACTCTCTCATAATAAAAGATAATATTCGGTCTTCAGCGCCATTCCGGGCTATTATTACAGGAAAAAGGAATTAGTGAAATAAATTCTGTCAGTGCACTCTTAGAAATATGTAAATGAAAAAAAGTGCTATTGAACATTTCGTAAACACATGCTATATTTAACTGCAGTGCCAGCCCACATACCCCGTAGCACAGTGCTGACAAATGCGTGCTCTCAAAGGATGGAAGGGTTTCTGGTTTTTGTCACTGCAATAGCTCCTAGCACTTCAAGTGCTATGTCTAGATTGTCAGTTTGCTCATATTTTCCCCCCAGACTGTTGGCGGAAAATTTACAAGAACGTTTTTAACAGTTTGTTATTTCATGGGCTGGCAGAGTCAGTTTTGCTAAGAGCCTTGTAAATGTCTTTTAGGACCTCTGATAATCAGGGGGACTACAGGCACTTCTGAGAGTGGAGAACATGAAAGTAGCTGTTTCCAAGAATCTATCATGGAAAGACAGAGGGAGAGGAGTAAAGTAATTGGTGTGTGTGCATGGGTGTAACCACCCTCACTCTTCGGGCTGTATCAGGAAGCATCCTGTCATGTTTCATAAGTTTCCATTTTTCCTATCACATCATGAATATAAGACAAGCTGCTGCAGTATTTACTGTGCAGACGGGTGTTTGAAAAAGCGTTGTAAGTGACAGCTGAAGCAACTGCCCTGAACAATCCCATCTTTCATCAGTCTTCATTAAATACACAACTGAACTGAACAGAGTCAACACCCTTGATGAAACAACAGGAAGAGAAAACACGCACACACACACCCTCGTGTGCACTCCCAACACACACGAGTGCAGTCAAGACAGACCAACAGTGATCCATTAACAGTAATGAGCATATACTAGTCAGAGCGATCTCAGGGTCTGACAGCGGTAGAGAGACGGGGGGGGGGGGCACCCTGTGTCAGTGCCAACCTGCCATCTGCACCAGCACCGGCTGAGTTAATGAGGGGATTAGGCCCACATGCACAGCCCTGGGACAGGGCCCCTAACATGCCACCAGCAGGAGCCCACCACACCAGCACTTTAATATGGAAAACATGACAGAGGCAAGGTGGGCTACTGCACACATGCTGAGCAGAAACCCCACTGACTGCCGACGTGCAAGGGCATGCGGGTTGTCTGTTTGGCCATTCCTTTATGCATGAGATTGTGTACCTCTGTGTGTACCTGTGTGTGCCAGGATGCTTGTGTGCATTTGTGTGAGGATGATGTGCTAATAAAGGAACATGAAGCAAGCTACAATTGAGCACTCGGCACAGGGAACAGTGGGGATCAGAGGGGCTCTCTCCTCATCTGGCACAGACAAAAGAGCAGCTTGATTAAAGGAAAAACAGGAGGCAAAACAAACCTGTTCGCCTAGAAAAGATTAATATGAGGAAAAAAGGGACAATCCCTTGAACAAAGCAGGAAAATGTTAGCAGCTCTGTCAGGCAGTGACCCCAGCCAGCGATGGGAGCACACCACTATTTACACCCAACACACTATCAGCACACCCAACCACCTCTTGATACTGCATGTCCTGAGGCAGCCAACCCCTTTACACCACTCCACGAGGAGCACAGGGGCCTTAAGGCCTTCCCGGCAAAGTAGCGACACCTTTATGTGTCACTGGCTTCCTCCTTACGGCCATCACCACCTCCGCTCAACCCACGAGGCTGAACTAGTGTTCTGTGGCAGAGCAGGTGAGGAGAGGCGAGCTACGGCCAAGGACTCAAATGCCAAAGAGCGACAGATAAAATTACTTTCCGAAAGGTTGATCACTAAATAAATGAACGGATAAATGAATAAATCCACTGACCTTGGGTGCAATTAGCCCTTAATTACTGCACACTATGTGCCCTGGGAGGTGCATTAATTAAAAGAGGATAATGGAAAGCAACAAGGGAGGCACTGAGCGGAAATACCTGCCAGCAAAAGCGATCCACCACAAGCATCCCGCATGAAGATTTTTGTGAGAACAATGCTGTGCATCTACATTGTATGACAGTGTAGTACGGAGTTGGTGCGTTGGGGGGGAGAGACAACAAAATAAAAGTAAAAACATGAGGGGAAAAAAGAGTGGTTGGCATTGTAGACCAACACTCAAACCTCAGCTTACCATTTATTATTATAGGTTTGGGAAGTAATGAAATGTGAAATCACAAAAAACACTAATATGCCACCGAATATGCCCACCATTATAGGTATTATCCGCAAACATCTACCAGCAGTCGTGTTGGACATTTTAATTCAAACCTTGCATGCCCAATATTGCCTCCTGACCACAGGGAGGAAACTTTAACATCTAGTAAAATTGGGTCTTGGCAAACCCGTTAATTTGCCCTGTCCCCCCCTTTTACTCTGTCTGTGTCTGAGCTTGTTTCTGTCCACAAACTGCTGCTGGTTCTGCTTCCTTGACAAAGATGGACATTCTTTCCTCCTCCTTTGCATTACGGCTGTGGAAACCATCATTATCCTGCCCACCACCCACACTGCAGCACTCCTCTGAGAGACAGAGCCCAGTCCGTATACACATCCAACAGTCAGGCGTAACCATAAGCTGTTGCCTTTCTGCTGTGTGAGGCTACATCAGTCTTAGGGATTAAGTGCCAGTCTTCCCATGAAACCAGAGGACAGTTATGTTTATGTCCTGACCATCCCTTTCTCCTCCCCCTGCCCCCCCCCCCGGTCTGTCTGTCTCTCCACACTGGCTGATCAAGGCCCTGGGAGCCCTGTAATAACAGTCTGTTTAGACACTCATCACTGATTGTCAATTAGAGCTTCTGTCTCCTGTGACCCCCCCAGCACACAGAGACTTTAAGGAGCTGTTGACAGGCTCAGTCGTCTCTACCTGGTTAGTCACCGTGCTATTTAAAGACCACGTCACCTCAAAACATCCCCGAACTGCTGAGTGTCTCCAGAGCTGCTGAGACAAACGGCCACAGAAACAATGTTAGCAGGCAACCAATGAACAGTAATGCACAAAGCCAGGGCATAATGGCCGAACGCAGTATGTGTTAAAAAATAAAATCACTGGCACTCTCTGATATTGAATGAGTCATCACTATTTAACCAAAGCCTAATAAAGAAAAAACAGACCCCAGAACACACTCAAATGGAATGAATGGCATGGCTTTTCAGTGCCTCATATACAGCCTATCAGAGGGCTGGCAGAGGTGGGGGAACATTGTCCAGCGGTGGTGTTTTATTGGGGGCTTGTATTTGTTAATGTGTCTAGGCTCCAATGCTGCTGAGAGAGAGAAAGCCTAACAGAGAGGCTGTTGTGCATGGCTCTGGCTGAGCTCCACTGTCCCCTCCAGCCAAACTACCATATTCACACTTTGTTATAAAGCCTTATGAACTGGGGCCACTCTGTGTGGGTGAATAGTCACTCTACCTCTTCACACACACTACTTTTTTTTTTAGAGTTCACAGTGTCAGCTGGGCTGAGAGCAATTGTTCCAGTGAGAGTGCTTTTGCTTTATTTCCATCACTTTTTCTTGTCCAGCCTTCCCCTGTGTCTTTCCGGGCTCCTGAATAGCTGCCTACACCCTCTCTTTCATGGTGTCCTCACTGTTGCTGGAACAGTGACGCCTGGGCAGGACCTGGGTCTTAAATAAGGGCTTGAGGCCTGACACATGTGGCCTGCGAACTGACAGCAGCTTTGTGAGGCAAAGGGGGGGGTGGGAGTTGGGGGCCAGGGGCCAGGGACACTTCAGGGAAAAGAGACAAGCTGAAGGAGCCCCTTGAGAAACAGGCTGGGCCAACAACCACCACAACACCTCAACAAGGGCTCCAGTCATCCAGCGGAGTCGAGCTGGAAGGAAAGGAAGAAACGGTACCACCGCTTGATGCCAACAGGAATCAAGAAACGCCACGTAAAGAGGCAGAAGAGGAACACTAGGGCGGAGGAAAACCTGAAAGGGAGGTTGGGCAGATGATGGACAGAGGGTTGGAGAAAGGGAGAAAGAAGGTGAGGGGAGAATGAAAGCAACCAAACTAAATTGGTGAGATAAAAGCTCCAAAGAAACCCCTTTTCTGTTTCTGTCACAGACAGGAAGCTGGAATAAACTGTGAGGGAAACAACCTGGGTACAGGCTGAGAAAAAGGGATGTTGTGAAGAAATGGGAGCAGACAGGTGAGAGAGGAGAAGAGAGCAGAGCTTGAAAGTGTGTTGTGTGTCACAACACATTGCTGCACATACCGTGGTATCTGTGAAAAGGCCGGCAGGGAGATAAACAACTCCAGCAGACACGCTAAAAAAGCAGCCAGAAATAGTTCACCGTGACAGCAGGGAGATGACAAAGATAACAACAAATTAAAGTTAAGCTGCCCAAGAGAGTCACTTTTTTTTTTTAGATTTAGATCCGGATCAGCAAAATGTCTGCGTCGCAACAAAAAGGCATTAACGACTGTGTTACTGGTTATCACCTATAGGATTTCAGCAAAAGCTCTCCAAAGCTGAAAGAACTTCAGTGGGAGGGGAAAAGACAAGGCGAGGAGGAGGAGTGGGTGGTTTTCCAGGACAGCAGACAAAGAGAAAGACAATTACAGAGGCTCTAAAAATCTATTCAGTGCGTTTTGCTGGGAACAGTTCCTCCTCCATCTCTCTCCCTCAGTAGCTGTGCTCTCCTCTGGCTCCATCCCAGCCTAATCCTCCACTTCAGCGCTATCTCAGATGATTTCACAGTTGTCACTGAACGCTGAATTTCCTCTTTCTTTCCACAAACGTTAACTAGGGGACATGCCAAGATGGCGCCGAGATTGTGAAGCGACTGGGGGATTGCCTCTCAAACTGGAACCGTTTCCCTCACGGTTGTTAGCATTCTCCACAACAGCGAGTTAAAACACTTGGCCGACGGCGTCATTTAGCAGGTGAAAACATCCAGACTGAGGCTGCTGCGTGAGGAGTGGCCACGCCAGCTAATGTCCTTCACTTAATGTTCGAACCATCAACGTTTCTCTAACGAGACAAGAGACCCTCTGTGAAGCCGGGGACCCGCGTCACACCCTCACATGCACAGGCGAACTGAAGGTCATGTTGACATCCCCACCTGTCCCAAAGCGATCATCTACTGTCCACACATTATGATGGGAGTCGTGTCTCTGGCCGGTCTTCAAGGGACTGCGCCTGAGCTGACTCTCTGTCTAATTACAGTTTGAGCGGCCACTGTCTTTCCTGCAGCTAATGTGGATCTGACACTAAATCCTGCCTTAACGAGCCATGCAATCTATCTGACAGAAAGGGGAAAAAAAACATACAGCTGTGCAACATGGCCAGTTTGGATAACAAGACAAGAGACGGTAGCTAATGGTTTAAAATGCCGCTGAACATTAAATCCCCTCTGTCATGTTCACAATTGTGTCCATTGATTCCCTTCTACAGCTGCAGCACTGTTTTGTTCCCCAACCTTCAGATCTCTTGAGCTTTATGCCATGAAGCTATGCCACTGGTATGCGACTACTCTGGGCGGCGGAGTGAATTAGGTTTGAAACGGGGTCAGAAGAACTACGCTGGGGCAATGTTCTTGGCATAGACAGCGCCATGTGTTACCCGGCTGGTTACCACTACACACAGAGGAGCGAGGTGTGGTAACAGTAAACAGCCCAGACACAGGAATGCACAGGGCAGTAAAACGCTATACAGCGCCATTCATCACAGCACCCAGAGCTCAGCAGGGGCACAAATATCGTTTCCCCCACACGCCCTGTTCCACAAACAGATTTAAGCATACTTTCAGTCCCCCAATGTCTATAATTCTCCCCCATGTGCCTTACTGTCTATAAGCGACTGTCCGGCATGCTCCCCGTCTGTCACTGATGTGCTTGTCATGAAGTTTGTTTATTAATAGCTCAGTGGGTAAACAATTTGAGGTTTAGCGTGATGCCACATGGGCCATGGCGGCGGATTCCAGAGGGGTCACCTCTGGGACAGAACCTCGGAAAATGGCTCCAGAGTGGAGGGGTGCAGCAGCTGAGGGTTAATAGCCTCATACGAAAAGATGGAAACCATGTTTTCAGGACAGGCTGGAGGACAAAAGTCATCACTTTGAATGACACTGCCATAAATTGCACTGCGCTGATAGGCAATGATGATAACATATGAGTCAACATTTGTATGGACTAACCTGGTCGATTCAATAAAAAGCAAGTGGCTGTGACCAATGAGAGGAGGTGCGGTCCATATACACCGCCATGGATCATTTAGTCCACCATCAACAGAGCCGGGCGGCAGAGCTAAAGCGCGTGTGACATTCAGGAGTTGGAGGTGTGTGTGTGTGTGTGTGTGTGCGTGTGTGTGTTCATACCCCGAGTGAACAAACTCCTCCAAAGGTTCTGGTGATAAATCCAAACATTTCTTGACTTAAACACAACATAAATCCAGTCTCCGAGCCAGTCGGCAACAAACAGCCTCAGGGACAGATGTGCAACAAAAAAAAGGCAGAGAGTGACAGCCGGCAATCTATTCTCTGCTCACCGTGTCCCTCCTCATGGCGAGGACGATCGGCGTTTATCTCACTAAAGACTCTGAACTTTCAGCTTCCACTTTCTCCGGTTTCCTAGAAGCCACATGGCAAAAAACGCAGCATGTGTGAGATCCACACACTCCGTATGTAGCTACATGTAATGTGCTCTTTCCATTCTTTCACAGAGTCCCAAGGATATTGGATAGGCAAATGATTTAACAAAGAGCTGGGATTAGAATGGCGTGGAACAAGGTGCTTGAAGCGAAAACCAAAAAAAAGGAAACAATGAGCGATAAGGACGACTGTGCAGGGAAGATAATTAATGAATGGCTGCATCAAATAATACAAGCTGGAACAGTGGGACCTCTTGTCCTACTTCTGCTGCGTATTACACACACACACACACAAACAAGAGGGAGGAGGAAGAATTAAGAAGCGGCTACGAAAGGAATTTAATAGCGATTTACCAACACGCTTTCCCATAAAAATGTCTTCAGGAAACAGAACATAGAACGGCGCGGGTCATTGAGGAACACAATGAAAACAGAGAAGACGCTGGCAGACAGGGACATTCTTACAAAAACGATGGCGAGGCCACACTGCGTTTGAAAATAAATACTGGTCAAATAGCGGTAGAACGCAGAACTTTGGGTGATGTGGGGCTGGGGTCAGCAGGGTTCAGGGGTTCGGTCCTGCAGAGAGGGGTTTCAGAGTTCACTTTTATTTGTTGGGCTGTGTCAGCGAGTCAGCGCCACAGAGGAAACAGACGTGCTCTGAAAAAACTGGACAGGGCCAAACGGTCTGAGAACTGTTTTATATGGAAATCCTGACAGCGCGTTTGCAATGAAAATGCAAGTCAGACCAGGACAAAAAAAAAAAAAAGGGGGCAGATAATGAAGCCGGTTTCCAGAGGTGCATATTTACTACACGACGTGATTTGTAAATTAATATTCAAATATATTCAGTTCATGGGTCCTGCCTTGAATTGCATTACAAGAGAGGTAATTTTTCCAGTGTTGAGAAAGTGCCTTATTCCTGTGGCAGGTAATTGAGAGCAGCGATGTGAATAGACTGTCGGATATGGTGAAGGCCTGACTCTCCCTTCAGCGTCAATGTCTCTCTGAGGCCCAGGAAAGAACCATTGTTCCATCAAGGGACACAAAAAAGGGATTAATTTGAATTTGGTTTACAATGCCATGCCTTTCAAGTTAATCCATCTGGCCTGTGCCCCGGAGTTGCCGGCTACTCCCTCCATTCCCCATTCAGTCTGCCAGCGCTCTTTGTCTACAGGAGGGGTAAATGTCAACTCTACCACTGCCCGGGCAGAGAGAGTCCTGAGAGATGCTGAGCCAGAGAGAGAAAATGAAGACAGAGGGAAAATAGCCCACAATTACACGCAGAAAAAATGCTGTTTTCCCATTCTTTAAGCTGATTTTTGACAATTACTAATCAGACTTTCACGTCTACTCCGTGTTACATATGTATGTGTATTCTATATTCACTACGATCTATCCAATGATGATATACAGAATGAAAATCTCTCTGAACGCAGGGGAATTATGCACAGCACTGCTGTAATTTGGCTTGAACAGATGGAGATCTGGCATTCAGATTTTGTAAACAACAGGCTGCGTGGAAAAAAAATAGTCATGTCCTTCCTTCCTGTGTAAGTTAGTAAGTGGCCTGCTTTAAGTGGCACCCCTGCTGAGAGTGTTAAGATGAGTCTGCCCATACATCCATCACGTCCGTTCTCTCCTCTCCCGCCTAGAAATTACTATAAAGAGGTCAGCGCCAGGCATTTCAGTTGCTGTTTGTTTGTCGGCTTCTTTCATTATTTCTTAAAAATGCACTTTGTCATTTAAACTCTATCCATCTTTCACATTTTCCAAATGCTGTGGCATTAAAAATTAAAAACATGGATGTGGTAAATTGTGCCTCTGAAAAACAGAGCAAAAATAAAAGAGCAGAACTACAGTACTTCATGCTGTCATTTCTAAACTTACTGCTCACACATTGTGGTGGTTTCGAACAAAGCATCCAGAACTTTTTATGCATCCCTGGTATACAGTACTCAGGAAGCTGCAATGACCCAAAAATCATAAAATCTAATTTTACTGCAGAGTGGTTTGGAGAATAGAGTGAGAGGGTGACTGTGAGGCTGCAACGGGAGAAGCATCTACAGGGAAAACACACTGAGCTCCAGGGCACACAATGAAAGACGATTAAAAAAACCCCTTGCTACCATCACGGGGGAAGATAATAGCATTGCCTCTCCTTTGCTGTCTCCTGTATCCTGTGTCTGCTTCCAGAGGGACGGTCAGACCGCTGACCTGTGTTTTTGCTGCACAGCTCCCAGTGCACCCCTGAAGGACACACATCTCTACAGATCAACAGAGGACAAAGCTGAACAGTTGCAGCAGACATCTGCAAGGCAAGTGTGATGTGGAGACACAACTGAGGGATGCAGATGGGCTTTTTGAAGTCTCCTGGCTGTTACCTAGTTAACAAGCCATTCAATTAGCACGCGCGGCAATCCACAGCAACAAATATTACTAAACACAGAAAAATGGCTCGTTTGGAGCCGAACTTAATTAATGCAATTTATCTTGATCCCGAGAGAGCTCAGTAAAATACAGATAATATATACAAAGAACAACGGAGAGGAAACACAGATTTTAATTAGAGATGTTTTATCAAACAACTCTACCGTCTCAGCTTATGTCCTCCTGGCGCCACTTAAATACTCCTCTGCATTAATCAGGGGGCTCACTGTAAAGTACATTATGCACAGAGGATGTCAGCATAACTCTCCACAGATTCTAAAACATGGCACCAATTCTCTCCTGTTTCCTCACTTAACTTCAGCTCTAATAACAGTTCTTCTTACTTTGTCCTTATTACTGCGAAGAGCTTTTTTTAAAGCAGCGTAAGAGCCGGACGAGCCAATACGAAACAAAGACGAACAAAGCCCGTTCTGATATTTTATTTATACACAGCTGTATGCTGTGCACAGAGATTTTCAAAGGCGGGGAGATAATGATGCCACACAATTTTAGATCCATACCAACTTAAAAGGTATTGTCAAATTGAGAGTCAAAACAATGCAACCACCTTCTAAATGCATTTAAAATCTGACAACGGTCCTTAAGAAAACCTCAACAGAATGAGAAAAAAAAGCCTAATTAAATTAAGATAAATACAATTGCAGAAGGCCAACTGCGATGCCTGAGGGGGGCACTGTACTCCAATTACAGGTTTGTTTGTTTTTTAGGTCAAATCTCAGTAGTATGGCGAGGATTTAACTAATATTCAATTACACAGTGGCTTAGTTCTAATATAAGCCAGCAGATTTAGTTGTCGGTCAGAGTTTGACAGCATGCAGCATGTAAAACTAGAATAAACGGACACACTGTTGTGGCCATGACATGTGTTTAACCTACAAAGATCCTGCATCCTGCTCGCACTTCCTCGTACACAAGCATGCTGTCAACATTGTTTACAGGGGTCTGTTTCACAGGCCTGAAAGCGTCCGTTTTCTGGCCAGTGTCAGAAGTCAGATTGTGCCTTACATGCTGTGATTTCTATGATGCTGCTTCTCTTCAGGGCTAAATTTCAAACCTGTGTACTGTAGAGCCAGAGGTACGACACATTGTGGGGACGACAACTGGAGAAATGCAGCGTGCACAGCTCCCCGCACAGTAAAGTGGTGGATCGAGGCAGACAGCTCATTCCGCCCCCCTCTCATACACCATTAGTCCTGGCGGTGTGTTGCACATTCCAGCCCCCCTGAGTGTGTCAGGGAAGTGGGGCCCCTCCACTGCGGATCCATCTATAGAGTGCTAATCCACCGCTGGGCCATGCAAAACAGGGGACGACCAAACATAAATAAATAAGAATGAGCTGAATCTCGGTCCACTTTTCCCATTTCAATCAAGTGCTGGGATGGAAACCAGAGAGCACGGTCACATTCAGGGGTCAGTCCAGGCTCGATTAGAAAGCCCCTCACTGAAAACAGTGAGTGATTATTTTTAAGCCCTTAGAGTGTCTCTCCCCGCTGGCTGAGGAGTGGGGAAGTGGGGCTCAGGACGATAAAAGAAAAAAGTCCCTTTGCCCCCCAAAACCTCCCCGCACCGGCTGTCAAAATGTACAAAGTTTATAAACAGAGACAGACGGGATTAAAGGTGCAAGGAGGGAGGTCAAAGAGAAGGGAGACTGAGGACCTCCAACTCTCTCGCTGACAGATACCAGTCACCAGCGAGCGCCAAGCGGAGGCTGATCACCGAGACCACACTGCTGCGGAAAAAAATACCGAGGACTGCAAGACCAGTAATGTCTGGAAACTAAAACCCACTCCATTTATTCTTATCACTCGCTTAGCATTCGGTTCTGTGCCAGTATGCACAGTATAATGATAGGCACCACACTGAGGGAAAAAGAGTGGAAAGAGTGGAATACATGGTAGCGTTAGTGGTTTATATACCCCTGGAGCATTATCATATAAATGGTTGTTACTGTACAGTAAAAACCCAGCTTTTAAAATGATAGCAGCTGAGGCTCAGAGAGGGAGGGATGTATCCTGAACATAAGTGCTCTTCAGGGACACTATCCCTGCTTTTTGTCTACTACATCAAAGAGATGCTGCTGAAGAGCCTCTATTTCCATTGCTGAACAGTATGTACTTTGTCTCTGAAACTTCCTCGCTTCGTCCCTGATGCTGTCCATGCGCCTGTACGACAGGTGCGCGGGTTCGTGCAAACGAACGATCCTGCACCTGGTTATGTCACGTTTCCGATGGTTTCTAATCACTAAGCCGCTCTCAGCACGCGCTTGGCTCCCGTAAATAAATGAAGCATCTTAGAAAGCGGCGCTCTATTTGTGAACTGGGGATCACTCAGAGTATTTCATTAAAACTCTGCTTGATAGCTCAGTTCATCTGATTACCTTGATGACATTCAGCTAGTTTTATGCTCTCCAGCTGTACGCTATCAACGCACTGCGTCCATCTACTTTCACTCATCACCCAAAGTGTAATTCCAGCCTGAGCGATACGCGCAGCACAACAAAATTTCATTATCCCAATGCCAATCCCTGTAATTTTGGCAAATGTAGTGATGACACTTCTTTGGATCAGGAACAAAGAAATAATGTTGGTTAAAGAAGGGCAGCTGAGGGCAGTTGTTGTAGTTCAGCGATGCAGCGTGCATGGTGGGCGAAGCGCGGTCCATGAAATATGAGTCATTTTTATTCTCTTTCTAAGTTAACTACCGATCGCTGTCCACGTCTCGCTGTTGCTGACCCGAGGGCCAGACTGTGGCATTGTCCATATCAGAGTTAAACGTCTCTGGCCTGGACCAATAGAGGAGGCACTCAGTCAGTCAGCCAATTACAAGCCAATGCTGTCAGCAGGACAGAGTGATGCTGAAGCTCCCTGATGAATACAGACGTGTCGAGGATATAAATCGGTTTCATCTGGTGTCTGTCCATACGTCCAGAGCGCACACACACAAGCACGCACAAACTTAGAGCACTCACACTCTCTCTCTCTCACACTCACACACACACACACACACACACACACACACACACACACACACACACGCACACACGCACCCGCACCCCTGCTGAAAGATGTTCCCTCGGGTCTCATTCGTCTCACTTTGTTCCACAAACTCACTTGTGATCATTGGCAAAAAAAAACCCCAAAGTGAGCATCTGTTTAACTTAGTTCTACAGGAGAGCACCAGAACAGTCTTTTAACTGAACATCAAAGCTGACTGATGAATATGGTCCCTACAGTACTTAGCGATTATAAGCACTCGCTGCAGATCACGTGGAGATACAGGAGGAGAGGAACGATGATTTCTGTATGGAAGACGCTGACAACGAGGCATTGAGTTGTGCACCTTGTGACGGGGTTCTCACCATGGCTCAGATTTAACATTTCATGAGTTTTCATGACTATAATGAAGAATTTTTGTGAGCCCCAAACTGTATTCTGTCCTGTTCTGCAGAGGTTGCAGCTCTAAAGTGAAAAACAGTCTCATTGTGCAACATCTGGGTTCGCTGAAGAGAAGAATCAGCTGCAAACTACCAGCTTAAGTTGGAAAAACAATTCTATTAAAATTCCACATTTGAAAAATAGAGTGATAATCCTTGACTTGAAATGTATTAAATCCACTGACGTTCCCTGCCTGCTCAAAGATCTTCCAAAACCCAGTGACCAATGGGAAGCCTGTTAAGATAAAACACCGAATTCCTCACAAAAAGCCAGATTCTCGAGGTAATACAGGTGTGCATTTAATGTCCAGTCTATCATTTCCACCCAGCAAACCTTGCCTAAAAGCCGGACAGATGCTCATTCTGCATCCGCGGCTGAGAGGATTAACAGACGAGCTAAGGGAGAGTCTTATCTCACCTTGCACAGATAAATCAGACGGATACGCGCTGCTCAGAGAGCGCAGGGAGGAAGACGGGGCATCTGAACAGAAAAGCCACACACAGTGTCCTCGCCAGACTGTTTGTTTAAAACCTGCTTTAAGGGTTTATGCTCCGCTCCGCCTGCCTTCAGGAAAGAGCGGCCAATGGCCACGGGCTCCAGGCTTGTTTGGAATGGATGAAATGGTCACCTTGATCTCTTCTCCTGTGACAGTTTCCAGACAACGTGAGACAAAAAAGCTGTCTGCTGAGAACTTGGCTGAGATTTTCTCTCCCTCTGACCAGCCTCTCTGATTTTTCACCTCTCTTGGGAATATCCTGGCACCCTCTAACGTGTGCTTGTCTTGCAATTGGACAGACTCGCTGTTTTTACCAAGTCTGGAAACAACAATCTGGCATATGAACCTTTGGAATCAAATTCACACATAAATGTACAAAAACACTGAAATGACATGCTGCCCATGGTTACACTCATTTGCAGGAGGGAAACTGGATTTCTGCAAAACTGTGACATCTCCATCTGACTGACACACTGTGGCGTACACACTGTCGTAATTCGTGCGCACAGACTTAAATGTGCAGTTCTGTATCACAAAAAGTCATTGCTGACATTTCCCTTGTGTCCTGGAGTACATGCCAAAGTGAGTTTTATAGGACTCTTTACAACTTTATGGTCAAGATGAATAACAGTTGATGTTCAAAATGAATATATTTATAGTCATATGAGGACAGCTATAATAACGTCCGTGTGTCTGGAGGACAAAGCTGGCTTTATGTGGCTTCGCCTGAGGGGAAATAGTTGGAATCTTATGCGGGATGAAAGGAAACCATATTTTCTGATACAATTCAAGCTTGAAAGTACTGCAGCAGAAATTCTTTTTGTGGCAAAGTGAATCAAAAAAGAGTGGAAGCAGTGTGTGATCTAGTCATTGCAAAGGACTTGTTCTTGCAGCGCTGCTTTTTTTTTCCTCTGTTATTTCCAGAAAATAGCGTTGCCACTCGTAGGAAGGACGAATAACGAGCATATGCCTCCAGCATGGGAGGAGACACTGAACAGTGAATCTCAGTGCTAAACGGTGCGTGAATAATTAAACTACACAAGCATAACTGTTACTTCACTACGGCCAAAAAATCCCCCAAAACAATTTGCATGAAGTGGCGGGGGTGTGTGTGAACCACCCCAAGCAATTAGAAATTATTGATTTGCAGAATTGTCTCGACAACTGTTAATTACAAGAGCTTCACACCTGATGAGGTGCACATTTCAGAGGGAATACACTGACAGGATTCTTGAAAGAGTCAATGTGCATAAATGATGACATATGTGTGGCCGATGGGCTGGAGGTAAGTGTAATTATGGTCTTGAAGGGATATTCAATGTCATTACGGGACTACTTTAACAGCTGATTAGATCACGAATACATTCCCATCACTGTGATTTATATGAGGTGGAGGCTATAACTTGTAATCAAGACAGTTGGGGAATAACATATACAGAGAAAGGAGGAGAGTGAATACAGATGGTGCCGGTGAACGGAGCTCTTTCATCTTAAAACAGTGTCATTTATTTTTGCATATGAAAAAGTTCCCCCGCCGTAAAGGTGACCTCTGGGGCGTGAAACATCAATGGATCAGGTGCAGGCCAACTGTTCCATTGAAGGTGGGAAGCTGAAAGGAATCATGGCAACTTCAAAGAAACCGCTGGTACAACACGGAGAAAAAAGAGAGCACTTATAACAGTTGACATCAATCAATAATGGTCTAAGAAATGGATTCCAATTCTGCTGACCAAAAGCGGCGCTGGAGGGAAATCTCTATTCTGAGTGTCCACCAGAGCGCGATGGCCACGCAGAGTTTAAGAGCACGAATTACATTTAAGAGCAACTTGCATTGTGAACAAACTCCTCTGAGCCGAGGGGTGAAAGCCAGCTGTCAGGCCACAGTGGCAACTGAGTGCCTCACCACTGAGGACGGCGTCTGTTTGCCAGCAGCAAATAACCGCCTCTGGCCCATTTAGTGCCATCTCTTCTTTTCTGCAAACAAAAGCAGTCGGCCACTGAGATGACACGAGCTCTTCTCAGTGGCTACCACTCCACCGCCCGATCAAACACAAAGCTGGATGTGGAACGAGCCCAAAGCCAACACAGTAAAGGACTCTGAACTAACCAGAGTACATGAACACTACATCCTGCCAGACCAACACAGAGGAATTTTAAGTCCCTTCTGTTTTGGCTCATTTGTTATCCCGGCATCTGCTTTGCATGGAAAAGTGTTCATTGGTCATGAAATCAAGTTTCTGAGAGAAGCAAACTTAACACAATCAAATACCCAGAACTTTCAGACAAGAACAGGAAATGTTAAGTGTGCTATTTGTCAGTTTTAGAGCGTTTTAATAGTCGATAAAATATGCAAGATCTGCAGTCATGACAGAAATATTAACATTAGTCTTTAGCAGCGCGGCAGAGGCGAAATCCAAAGTCACAGAAAAAGGCTGCGAGGCAGGTAAGCAAGCAACAGACAACGCAAACATCAGACTGAGTGACATGAAAAGACCACTCCTTAAGTCTGAACTGGGTCAGAACAGGAATCAACCTGCTAGGCGTTCACAGATTATTGCTACACACTGAAGCCATAACACAGAGGAAGAAAAATCTTCAAGTGGAAAAGACTGGTATAAAATGGCCCGATGCCACGGGGCTGCCAGTGAGCAGAGGAAAAAAAAAGAACAAGGAAGCTACAAAAAAGAGCCCAGGTATGAGAGTTGAGACCGACTTTAGGGAGATATCTCAGCTGGCAAGTGCTCAAACAACCACCAAATGCAGGCGCATGTAGCTATAAACACACACGCACTCACAAACAAATGTCACACAAACAGGCATATCACACTCTCAGGGACACGCACGCATACATTCTGTGGCAGCACGCGTATAGCAAGAGAGTTGCCAGCTGTCGGAGATCTTTGAGAGAACAGAACACCACCTGTCCCCTTATCTTCCTCCGTCGAGCCAAGAGAGGCTCTCCGTCCAACTGGAGCCACCTCCATCTACTCTCTCATACCAAGCTTAATTGCAGCTCGTCCGCTATTTTCTATTCAACAATTTATCCCTGTCTTTGTTGTTGCTTCCCATCGCTCCTTCTGTGCGTTTGATCTCCGAGCACCAGACTCCAATTATTTTAAACCACATCAAGGCTTTTCTGACGAGAGAGTAATCCACATGTTGTACCTGGAGTCCCGCTGGTGAGGAGACCTGATGAGGTTGAGATCTGGGTTAAGGTGGACACTGGTGCCAGATGTTGCTGCTGTTGTTGCCAGAGAGGAATTCGGCCATCGGGTCAGTGACAGTGGGTGTATGTGATGGGGTGCAAGGTCAACATTTCTCTTCCTCTGTGTTTACACTATCTCACTCTTTCACCTCTCTCCTCTCCGTGCCATTGTTTTGCTTTAGGTTAGCTGAGCGTTCGGGTGCAGACAGATTGATAGAAGGCAGGCTGAAGCATGGGCAAACTCCAACCACTGCTGAACCTGGTTCTGCTGATTTCTGTGTAAACACAAGCCAATGCCATACCCCCACAGAACCTTGAGATTAAGCATGGAGGCAGCAGGTTTTGGGCCTAAGTGATAGCACAATCAGTCCTGGCTGGCAGGGTTAAAACTGACTCAGCTCTGCTACAGTCCAGCCGTGATGTTGAGCAGTGCTAATGACAGCCTTGCTTGAAGCTGTTAAAGTCGGGGAGAGTTCTCTCAATCTGTGCTGGCAGCTAGACGGCCACCCGTCAAATAAAAGCAGTATGTGCAGTTTCCAGGTAACCAGCCGTAGTGAGAATGTGTATATGATGGCAGCGCTAATGGGCCAGAGTTCCTCTGAGAAACGCGCACACACACACACACACACACACACACCTTCCTGCTCATACTGTACACACACACTGCACAGGAGCACTTTAGCTTGGGAAAGAGTAGTGGAAGAAATGAATGATGGTCCAAACAGCTGTCTGGGAGTTATGGTCTGAATCGTGGAGGCCAGGCTGGTGTTTTGCAGACAACCGGAGCAGCACTACAGCAGATGGAGGTCACCACCGGGTAGTATAGTTAAAATTAACCCGACAGCTTAGCATGAATTAAGCTGGGCCCCTGGGCAGGGAGCCTGCATCCCACAGGATTGAGGCAGGAGCCGGGCAGGGAGCACCAGGCCGGTGGAGACCAGACCGCAGCTGAGGAAAGGTTTCAGGAAATCAGCAGGGTCCCCTCTTTCTCAGAGAAGTCGCTCCAGCTCTGAAGGTTGAAAATGAATTTACATGGCAGTGGTGAACCTTGGGTAATGTGATTAAATCCTGGCAACACACTGAGCGATGATTAACTTATTCTCTACCCTCTCTGTGCCCTTCCATGCTGCTTCTTGCATCTCTGTCAGGCAATCAATAAGCTATTATAGCTCCAAACAGTGGGGCAAATTAACTTACAGCTCCACCTGCAGAGTCGGCACTCTCCACTAATCCCATTGGCAGGGAAAAACGAGACTGGACGCAAAGGCCAGGTCCCGAGATCATCTGCTACCACATCGTGATTGTCGGCATGATGCTCACTGAGTCCAGAGTCCAAACGAAGCACCAGAGGTTACGTTGTAAGGCTGGAGGGGAAGTGGCGAGTAATGCCTGACCGTATCAGCGAGTAATGCTGCCCTAGGAGGACAACCCGATTCCAAAAAAGGTGGGACTGAAGTGTTCCTGAGCTCATGTAGTAACATCCTTCATACAATCATGTGCTCACAAAGTGGTGAACCTCGCTGCATCCTCACTTGAGAACGACTGAGCCTTTCCAGGATGCCCCTTTCACACCCAATCATGATACTATCACCCGTTACCAATGAACCTGTTTACCTGTGGAACGTTCCAAACAGGTGTTGTTGGAGCGTTCCACATCTTTCCCAGTCTTTAGTTGCTCCAGTCCCAACTTGTTTGAAACGTGTTGCTGGAATCAAACTCAGAATAAGCAGATATTTACACAACAGATGAAGTTGACGTATCTGTCAAAAAGAATTGGCAAATGATCAATTTCCGTATAATTTATGTTTTGCACAGCATCTCAACTCATGGTTGTATAAAACTAAAGTGGCATCGGTGAGTAAGCTATTTTGAGCGAAGTGAAGAACTCTGGGAAAAGGACTTGCCACATCCCGCCTGGTCACTGAAGGGCTTTCTATCCCATCCATCAGATGGGAGCCAATCGGCTAAATGGAGCTGAGGCACCACTGACAGATTAGAATCTGATCCCAGTGCACGACAGAGAGGGAGAGAGGTCTGGAAGGGAGAATAGAAATGTCACCCCCGAGCCTAACAGCAGCACCATGGTCATACAATACCGGGCCTCACTGAGTCAGATGTCAGCTATTTCAAACTCACCCACAGCAACTGACTACTGTTTGAATTCTGAATGGATCCTCTCCATTTTTCTCCTTTTACACATGACGTCCCCCTGTCTGTCTTTTATGCGACTCTTTGCAGGATATGGTTACACGGAGATCCTTTTGTGTCCTTGCCACACCCTGTTTAGAAAGGTCACGCAGGCACAAAGAAGAGGTGAGAGTGTATCTGTTCTATTCATCGCTCAGTCAAGCCGCCCTTCTCTTTATGGGCCTAATTAGACTATTGTACATGTTTACATACACTCCACTGAGGACGATTATGTACCCGCACATGTAGTTAAGCCTGAGGTGCATAAACAACATTCTTGAAGCTAATAAGATGAAACAGATGCTTAAACAAGTGAGACAAAAGATACGAGCTGCATGCTTTCAGTTATGTTCACTGCTGGTTGATGGTTCATCCCTTTCTTTTTATGTCTTTTGTCATTAGTGCGTCATTACTGCGGTAATGGAGTCAATCCCTTCATTTGTAACGTGAGACCTAGCGTGCTGAATATCTTGGGCTTAGAAATGGCCTGCTAGCATTACAGAAAGCTCAGGCTAACAGAAAGCTTGCATAAGATCTACACCGTGACAATGAGCCACGACTCGCACTCGTATTTTAGGACGCACCCTCGTGTCCGTGACACGACAAGGACAAACTCATTTTCTCTCAATTGTTGCTTTAATGATCAGATTAGCTCCCACAGCAACCAAGGACAATTAGATGACAACTGAATTCCATCATGTATGCCCCGTTTGCATCTGTCATTGACGGATGGCGCGGCTGCGACTATCCGTAGTCAGCAGCAAGTAGACTTTCCTTTCATTTGTAGTCGGATAGCACAAGGCAGATCGTTATCAGTGTTTGGGTCTGCTGCTTAGCTCATCAGCTCTTCCTGTCTGTCTTGCTCCAGGCTCAGCAACATGCTACAACTCTGATAAAATTTCAGATGCCTTTTTACCCATCCCTTCTCCTTCACAAGGGCCTAGGAAATAAACCCCGTCTCTCTCGTTGTTTTCTGTCTATCAATTCACAGGAGACTGAGAGAGGGAAGGAACACGGTGGGGAAAATGCGGAGGGAGAAACAGAAATAGAGAGGAGAGGGGAAGAGAGGATAGCATGTTCGAAAGGGAACATAGATCAGATAAAGGCTGGTATAGCACAGTCATGGCCCAGACACCGTTTCCTGTGCTATCAGTCCATTGAACCTGAGCAGAATCAGTTCGTCTTCCTATGGCCACTGTTGTTCAACCAAAACTCTGCCTCTCAACACCTCCACAAACCCCACACATCAACAAATTACAGCTACCATCCATTTCAGGGATAAAACTAATGTGTGTGCCATATACATACATCAGTAACACCACAGGTCATTATAAATGTGAATATCCATAATCTAGTATGTGCAGATATACTGAATGTTGTTTTCTTTGCATGCTTGTCAAGTATGTGTCTGACATGTCTCTGCTCTTGTTTTGTACCCTTGCTGTACTTTAACCAAGCTAGATGTCTGCACTAGAGGCCTGCTGAAAAACTATCAATAGGTGATGAATTGATTTTCTGTCTTCTGGGAGTAAAGAGTGCAGACAAGAAAACAGGC